>NW_017305569.1:3298209-3313145 GCF_001594115.1 Trachymyrmex septentrionalis | reverse complement strand
TCCTTTCAATCATAAGGAACAATAATTCTGTAGAAAAACAAATAAGTAGAAATGTCCTCATACAACTTCCAAGCCTCGTACCAAACGGAATTTCTGAGTATCTTGACGGATACAAGTAGCAGAACAGCAGGCAACCCCTCGATGAGCTGCCTATCACCTGGCAATTATCGCTTAAACCGCTTAGATCAACGCCTATAGCTCGATATTATTACGTTTAGCCTGTTACCACGATTAGTAGCGGGGTATTAGTATAGGCAGCCGTCTAATACCAGCCATCCCCTTTCACCTGTTGAACAGACCGTTGTGCACAATGACGGCCCCCTACGCACCTGCACGCGCGTGTGCGTGTTCGTGCGTGAGCTACGAGCATCCCGTGTCTCGCTTGCTCTCGCGCGCGATCCTCACGCGTGTGCCACAAGCTCAGGTGTCGACGCGAGTTGCAGGAGCCACCGCGTAAACGCCACGTTGCAAGGGTAATAGGCAGGTAATAGATAGGATGATGACAGGCGAGAGATGGGCACGGGGTGAGAGTCGGGGGCGCTGCGTCAGCGAGCGGCATACAGCTGGAGATGTCAAAGGCCTGAACGCGATATGTTTCGGCTGATTATGTGGAATATGGGGCTTTCCCTGCATTCTACAGTCAGCGTATTTGGGGCTTGATCAGCTCGAGTGAGTGTCTCGATCGAAATTATTAACGAATACTGGATTTTTAATCGCGATAATCGTCCATTGCATATATCGTCCATAAATATACGGGTATTATTGACGAAATATAAATATTTTAATTCTGAAGTTTGAGAAAATATAATTGTGTTACGTATATTTGATTTATTTTTAGATTTATTTTTATTGATAGTTTTAGATTGACAATTTTTCTTTGATTAAAAACATTTTACAAATATTACGTAATAAATAGTATTAATTTTATTTAATTATTTATTTAATTATTTATTTAAAAAACCAATATTTGCCTCAACATTTCATCTACAATTAGGAAAGATTGTTGGTAATCATTTTATCTGCAGTGTGTGTTTAACGTTGGCAAACAACAAAGCTATAATGATCTACTGTGTTACGATGTGTTGCCAGAAATCACTCTGTGTTTGTACACATCTTTTATCTACAATTTTTTATTTATAACTTTTTATCTACATTTTAGTGATGTAAGTAACTCAAAATTGAGGATTATATAGGTTTGTATACTTTTGCTTAAAAATTTTATCTGTTATTTTTTATCTATAATTCAATTTTATCTACAGCTTAAAATCATTCATGTTTTTTTTTTATGCACACACAAATACAATATTTCATATCTTACTTGATTTATTTTATATTTATTTATCAAATACTGTTAATGAGAATAAAAGAATTATTGTATAAGTTGTTTCTTATTATAACTATACAATACTAAAATTATTATAAAATATCGTTCTTAAAATGCGCTTAAAAAATATTCCAGTTAATATTTAAAAGTACTAAAAAATAACATCTTAACTAATAAATATAGTGATAATTTAGCTTTAATAGATTATTCAAGAAATCTCTCTTACCTTCATCGATGGGAATCTGATTTTCTTGAAGATTCTCGTTGTTGTTGGTTTCCGGCGGCAAACCCGGTTGTTGATGTACGAGCGACGAAGCCGGTTGTTTGGGCTTGACAACTCGAAATGCTGATGCCTCGGCAACTCCTCGTCTCGAAAAGTCTAATGGACCCACCCCAACAGGCGAGTGTTGCTGCTGCACTTCCATCATCCTGGACCTCGAGTCCGTTCACCGTTTTACAACTTTCGCGTCACTACACACGACATTCGCATCTCTTCCTCCAACACGCTTGCAATCTTTAAGTTTCTCAGCAATAAACAAACATACACAATCTTCCCTAATCTAATTTCAAATGAAATTATCCAGAAAATCCTTTCAACAAACGTCGGCAGCCTCTAAGAATTCTTCAAATATTTGTAAACTTGCGTCTTCAGGAACAATGATTTCTCAATAATTATCGAAATTGTTTGTTTGATAATTTTTTAAGTAAAGAATGTGTCTTCTTCAGCAATGTATGCAACCGCAAGTATGCTCGGTACAATCCTTTCTCAGGACTACCTGTTCACGGACTTCATCCTTTCATGGGATGTCAACATCAATCTCGTGGTACAAGCACTAGAGATTCTTTTGCCAACACGGTCAAGACACTCGGATTAGTCTGCTGGTAATGGTGATTCGTCAATACCTGGATAGGCCCCCAGCTTCACAGGACAGTTTTTGTCTATTTTGCGATACAATAAATACGTGTCGCGCAAGAGACGGGACTTTTGGTTGTCAGTGACACTGATTTTCGTGCAGTCCATCGGCCGGTCGGGAAACGGCGGAGCACCGGCTTAAACCCGGGGATGTGAGAGACGTTAGCTGTTAGAGCGGGTGCCTCGACGCCGACTGCTGTTAACGGGTCTGATAGTGGAGGGACTCCCATGCGATGACGGTCGCGAGAGTGGCGGACGTAGAGAAGGACAGAGACGGAGAGAGCCACACGAACGGCGCACACAACGTCGACGTTTATACGGAGAGGGAGAACACCCACACAGAAGTGCGATGCACACCAAGATTTTGGTCCCGGGTCCCGCCTCCCGGGCACGCCTTCTCCATTCCACTCCACCCACACACACACCGGGTTGCTCCCTGTATACGTGGTGATACACGCACGAACCAACACGTGGACGATCGTCGAGCTACGAAAGGGAGTGGGGCTGACGACGCTACCGAACGCTACCGGTCGTCGTTGCTGCGGTACCGCATGAGGGGTTGCTGATGGGGTTTTATGCTTGTATGCGTTTGTGCTTTCGCTATATGTGCGCGTGGGTTCACATCTGTACGAGTCTGTCTGAACTGCATCGGCCAGCGAACACGAGATACACGTTGCGCGCTACGCTCTCTCACCTCCTGGTTGCAGCATTATGTGGAACCACTCGGCCACCCTGATTCCACTCTTGACTCCACTGATTGATATTTGCGCGCTGCCCTCGCACACTTGAACGTACATGCACGTACGCCGCTCGGCGCTCGTCCTTCAACACCCATCGTGATGGTGGATGCTGCTGGATACAAGGAGCGAACTTGGAAAATTTAGGCAACGAGGGCGAAGGTGAAAGAGAGCTCCGCGCTTTTATGACCGCAAGGGTGATCTTCGATATTTTCGGGAAGATAAGATTTCGAAAGAGATAAAATCTTCGTGGCTGTGGTTGAGAAGTTTCTACATCACGTCCATCGCTCTTTCAGGGAATTATGTACTTAGATAGTGTCTATTTGGAAAAATAAGTTTGAAAGATATAAAGAAATTTTAGAGTATTAATGTGATATATGAAAAATCAAATATATGTAAACTTTAGATAAGAGCTAATATATGTATGATGCAATCAAAATTAAACATTTGTTGCAAACACGAAAAAAACAGAAATCTGATTATACCAACCAGATTAAATAGTAAAATATGAAACAACTATTTATGTAGTTGCTTGAACTATAGTATAATGATTAGATTAAGTTATATTGCAGCAATGACGGCATTTCACATATACATATTTTTAATTGTAAGCGTGGTGAGTCGCTTCTGCTTTTTGAAATTGCAACTTAATTTATAGCATAATATAATAAGAAATTCTTATTAATAATTTAATTCTTATTATTATACATCATGTTTTATATTGTCATGATTGACGCAACTATACGGATATATAACTTATTTATAAATAAATGACCCCCAACCAAGTTTCGGTTGTCAAAATCGTGCTTAACTACATTAATGTAGTTGACACATCAAAGTAAATAAATCGTATCAACCGTTTCTATCGCATAAAGATATCTAGGATGATATTTCTATATTGCTCACAACTAAATATTTTTAGTTATGTAAACTATATCTTTTTTTTCCTTGTAAACAAGCAAAAAATGATAGGTGATCAAAAAATGATAGGATTTTGATGACGTTGTTTAAATGTTTGATAACAGATTAAAAAATTGTGTGTTTAGGAATGTTGAAATTTAAAGCAATATTAAATGATTGACATATCTTATGACAGATTTTTCCTATGTTAGCTCAGACAAGAATTTACTTTAATCTTTGCTCTTTCATAAAATCGAGCGCGTATCCTCGATAGGAACGTTGAAAATCTTTTATGATACGCTCTGAAGGGATAAATCTAACACGATATCGAGCGGCAATAAAGTTTATCAAGCGTCAAACAGTTTTAACGGTTTAATCGCCTGTCGAAGCGACAACGGTGTTTTTTCCGAACTGACGTGACTTTCGATAAAGCAGAATTTTCGGTGCAATTTCGCATATTTCGATAATTAAGATACATTGTGTGCAATAGGCTTAAATTTTGTTGCCAAAAATGTATGCAGTGTTTGTTATTTGTCTGCTTTAACGTTTAAGACTTTTGTTGATATCAAATTATGATATTAGAAGCGTAAAAATACACAGTGAGTAAAAATTCTTACAAAATATATTAAAATTTTTCAATATAAAACAACATTTATAAAAAAAGTTAGTATCGATTCAAATACCAAAACCTCCCCTTTCATTTCATTAATTAATTAATTAATAATTATATATTTAGAAATAAATAATGCATATATAATTAGAAACAGAAATAAGCTATGGCCACAGTTACTATTGTCAAATTAATATAATATATAGAAATAAATATAATTTAATTCCTCCCTATAAAACAAAACGGTAATTTTCAGTATATTTTGTAAGTCAATTCTGCAAATGTCAATTGATTGCAAATGCTGTTTTATTGAAAAATGTTTCTATTGAAATATAATTTGCAAGAATTCTTATTGTATATTTTCTCATTCTGACGTCATAACTTAACATAGCGATGAGTGGACAAAAGCTTTAATTCAATCGCCCATATATAAAAGATATATAAAAAACACAAAAAATCTTCCACTGCATTGATAATCGATGCTTTAATTTATTCCATTTCTCTTCGTTTTTTTTATCCGATAAGACGAGATTACGAATTCATTTTTCGTGTGCTTATTCATCATGATAACGGTTGCGAAATTATCGGAAATGTTTGTGTAAATAAACTTAGTAATTATTAAATTAATGCCAAATTAAATTTAAATACTAATTATTTTAGTAGTTATTAGAATAATGAATATTTAAAAGTTGGAAAC
Source organism: Trachymyrmex septentrionalis (assembly GCF_001594115.1). Taxonomy (NCBI): domain Eukaryota; kingdom Metazoa; phylum Arthropoda; class Insecta; order Hymenoptera; family Formicidae; genus Trachymyrmex; species Trachymyrmex septentrionalis. The sequence continues at coordinate 3,307,964 of NW_017305569.1, read as the reverse complement.
GTAGTTTGAAGGTATAGAATTTTTGAATAAATTAAGTGATATAAATAATTGTTTATATAGAGCTTTTGCGAGTAGTCGGAGTATAGTTATGCCGTTACCATCCATAAATTAATATGATTCATAACACAATTTAATTATCATGCTACATGCTTGCTCGCTGCTGCAACGCAGCATTGCATTGAAACGAATCAGATGCGAAAGCCAAACATAACAGAATTTAACAGACATGCAACTTGTTAAAATTGCATCCTAAGAAATGTCACATATTCCATGACACACACAAAACACACACACATTGACAATATATCTTAAAAATCATGGTAAAACGTCCACATCTCGGAAATCACTTTTATAATCAATTCTATGAAAGCTTAACGACCAATAAAGGAGTTAACGATGTAATCATTTAATGTTTAGATTACAAGGAATAGATTGCGGTTTCATTTTGAACGCATTTCAATATAACATCGCAATATCATTATCATTATAATTTGCCGCAAAAACGGCATATAATTTTGACATTTCATTATGCTTTTAACATATTGTATTTATTTAATAAATTTACAAATGCAATAGTATTATTAAATCGCAGAACGATCAGATACTATTATATTTTTGTCACAAAATGGCTCATTTATGTAAATAGTCACACAATGATAAATATCGTTATATGGACAATAATACATTTGTTAGATTGGATTCTCAGAATAATGCAGTATCTTGTTCTCTTTCCACGAGAACTCTTTCGCTGGAGTGCATATAACTAAGAAAAACTCAACTAAGTTTCTTGAGATGATACTATATCTTTCCTGGCAGATGATTCTCTGCGCGTACGCTGGGAAATCGAGATGCAGCGGTTCAGCTTAGTACAGTCCCGCGACTGAATGCGCAAAGTGTAGTCGGTTGTAACACCGAGAGTGTCGCCGTCATCATCATCGTCGTCGTCGTCGTCGTCGTCGTCGTCGTCGTCGTCGTCGTCATCGTCGTCGTCGTCGTCGTCGGGAGCGTAAGTATCCACGAGCATGACGCGAGACGAGATGTTGGACGTCAGGCAAGACCGACAAACCGCATCAATCATATTCACTCACTCACTCACTCGCATCGTCATACGTTCTCCCTGGAGCACCGACGATGTCCCAGGGCCGCTCCATCTTCGGAAGAAAATTGCTTACTCTCATACTCTACGAATACGGTTCCCGGTAGCGACGCGGGCGTGCGAAAAGCTGTACGACATCCCCGACCTGCGAAAAAAAGAGAGAAAAAAACGGCAGTCGAGGGAAGTAAGGAGGATACAAGAATAAGAGCGTGACGGTGAAATTACGAGGCCATGAAGATGAAATCGACTGCGTGAGAATCGTTTCATCGTTTCATATGGTTAAGAGAGAGAGATAGAGAGAAATAGACATTTTAACTAAATAATAGGTAATCATTGATACTTGTTATTTATTAGATGTAATTATTTATCAAAATCTTATACGCTCATAGATTGCAGTATCCAAGAAATTTATAACTTCATTTTTTTAACATAATAATATAAATTTTAATATAATACAAAATAAATATAATGAAAAAATATGTTATTTCCTTCTACCTTCAAATTATTGTCAAAATTGTCAACTGGTACCCACTGTTTTATGCATTGAAATCGTCTTTCAGAATATATATATGTGTATATGATTATTCACAATTATTCATATATTTGAGAGTAATTACCGATTAGTGATTAGAAAAGCATTTTAACACCGTCTACTAAACAATGGTTCCGCCTAATATCTTAAAGATTATATTGTGTAGACCTTCTCAGATAATTTGTCAGGGAATCTCACTTTCATAACGAGAGAAAAAAGTTCTGACGATATTTTTTGGCTCGATCATTCTTAGCTAGGATTAGCTTTGTTTGTCGTACAAGAAATCACCAGTATTCTGATAGGATGGCGAAATATGACATCGTTCGTTGATCTGCTTTAATCATATGTTGATTTTATGTGTTATCGCAACGAACGTGTATACGAACCTACGTATATATAAGTTGGCACTACCTTAGCAAACTAGTTCAACAACACCGGATATACGACGGGCAGCCGGCTGGCGCCACGAATTTAGTACTTGATTGTCCCGTCGAACAATTGTTTCGCCGGTGGTAAATGCGAGAGAAGAGACCGCGGGTGTCCTTCTATCTTTCTCTCTCTCTTTCACTATCTATCTCTTCGTTCCTTCCTCTCTTTCTTGCTTTCTCTTCTTCTGTCTGCCTTTATCACGTCGGAGCGGAGAAACCGCACGGCATACACAACCATGACTCACTCTCAATCAAGGAGAGAAACATATTAGCGATTGTCTTTACCAATTGGGGATATGTGGGTGATGGTTATCGTTGGCGGAGAGCGATACGTGTAAAATACGTATCGTGAAGCGACGCGTATAATTATCGTGCGTGTGCGCGAGTGTGCATGAATGTGGGCATGATCGCGCCTCTTACACGGCGCCGGGACGCAGATGGACCCCTGCGGGTAGACGAACGATCGTTCTACCGTAAGCATGCGCTATCTGGAAACTGGCATCGTAATTGGCAGAAATTGTTCCAATTTAAACCGATTAATCCGGATCCAGAGGAAGAATCCCGGCGCGAGTATCGGCAGATTGGTGATTCGATCAAGAATATTACTTCAAACCTTGAAATGTTTTTTCAATAATATTATGTCCCCATCGTACCCGATTATGAACATATTAAATTACACATAAATGTATTATATAGCTGCATGTACTAAAAGTAGTATGTACCTATATAAAAATTTCTTATTTGTGTATATATAATAAAAAAAAAAGTAATATATAATATACTATTTTTACTATTTATATTAGGTATATTATATATAGCAAGAAAGAAATATTTGCAAAAAATCAATATACAAATAATATTTGAAAAAATTGAACAAACATTTTAATTTTTTATCTTTATATTTACATGTGTAAAAACTCGGTATATGCTGTCGCTGTAAAATGATTTTGACACCATCGTAATACGAAATTTCGGATTTCGAAATGACAATAAACAACAATAACAACAACAATGTGCTAACGTGCTGGCATATATAAAGCCTTCTCTGAATCGCCGACGTTTATCTAATCGACCACGCGGACCTCATCTGTGTACGCGATTTAAATCGCGAAGATCGATGGATTCTCGCGTGAGAAATTCCGGCCAACAATGGCATGGCAGATCGATTAAGCCTCCGCGTGTCATTGATCATAGCAAGACTGCGGTTGAATTCACCGTCCAAAAACAGTTGTAGTTGCTTTTGCGTGTTCGCGACATAAACAAAGCTTTCGTCGAGTCATGCATCCGAATATCATTTCCCCTGCCAGCCCGTTGTGATTATCGGCTCATTAGGTCACTGTATCGCATAAACAATTGAAATGTTATCGTTAATCTGGATTACATTTTTCGGTCAGATATTCTCACTTGCCACACTCTTCGATCTTTTAAAAGATTATAGCAGAATATATAAAATTATTTTCAAAACATGTCATCCATCAAAAATACCTGAAACTCAAAATAACTATATAATAACCGTATAATAAAAAATTCATCTGTATATAACAAAGATTATTATGTTGCAATAAATATTTATTATATATTTAAATTGTTGCATATCTTACAAAAAAAAATAGAAAATTCTTGCCAGACGTATCGAACGTTCACGATTGTTTTCTTCACGGTTGTGCTTGCGAGTAGCTTTGCGCGTGTAATTTCCGTGAACCGTCGACGTCAACTCCCGGAAGGATTTGCAGCAGGAGCCGGGAGTTTCCGCTGGATTCGCGATTAGATTTTCATGCGAGGGGATGTCGTGCTCCCGTGGAGGCGCGTCTTGACTCCGGGATGATGGGAGCGGACATATGGTGTCGCGCGGTAAGTTTTCATCGAGAGGGCACGAATGCGGGAAGAGAAGGGGAGATACGAACTGAACGAGCTGTACGAAAGCTGCAAGGTAGCCCGAGAAAGATGACGAATTAACACGGGACAAACGAGCGTGACCATGTACGTGTACGGGCGAGAGGGGTGAGCCCTCGTGCGGAGTTACCACGAGGGGAATCCGGGGATACGGGGTGTGTAAACCCCCGTAATATACGGACATATGCACCGATGAACATTGACGAACCCTCGCCGGATCCCAATGGACTGATATTTAGGGCCGATATTCATTAGCAGTTTTGCGCGGGGTGAAAAGTGCGAGAAAAAGGATGAGAGAGAGAGAGAGAGAGAGAGAGAGAGAGAGAGAGAGACGAAAAGAAACAGGACGAAAGTATAGACGAGATACGATGGCCTGTCTAACGTTGTAGATGATAACCGTTCCAAAGGGTACTTCGATATCCCATAACGTCATTCCCCTCGCCGATGATCTATGGTTGCGTTTTGATACGCAGGCAGAGAACGGTCCAGATTGAGATATTAAGTACGCGGCGCGACTCATGAATGCGGGTGACACCGAGATGAGAGTTCAGTTTATTGCTCAGACAGCTGGAGTTCTAACGGCGATTTAAATGGGTAATAAATAAATTGCCTCGTGCGCTCTGGGGATAGCAAAATTTATTGGTAATTTTAATTAAAGAGTAACGGTAATTCCTGAAAAATGTAATTATAAAATACGTTATATATGTTATTAATGCGAGAGACTGTAATTGACAAAAGTGGTCCTTTGAAACATACATATATAATGGAACTTATTATGCTTCGATTACAATCCAATCCTAATTTATTTTAATAAATTAATTTTCAGTTAATGTCAGTCAATGAAATCAATTGCGTAATTTATTTCAATGTGCAAATATATTTTGAGAAACTATATATTCAAGTCTTTCTGTCTGATAACAGAGAGAAAAGAGATATAGACTGTTAATCGGGTATAGACTGTTAATCCGATAAATTTTAATGATGTTGAAATTCGCGGAATCGTAAAACGATAAAACAAAATAAATTCGTGGGTTTGCGCAATCAGTTGCGACGTATCGTGTTCGAAAATGGGTTCGCATACGTATAGTGAACCGGTAAATTTTTACATCAAACATGATTTTAATGAGCGACGCGCATCTTCCCTCCTTCGTTTAATCTAAACTTCGGGATTACGTCAGTGGCTGAACAAGGCAGACGAGAGAGGCATATCCGGTTGGCTTAGATTGACTTGGCGCCAAGCGCTGCGCGTACGACCGCCGGAATTAAATGATTATTGCGTTATACTCGTCGGCTAAAATGGAGAGGAGAACGGCGAAGGACATAGGGCGTACCAAAAGGAAGCATAAGAAAAATATAATATTGACTCTTTCTACTCATTACTGTATCTACTTTTTCTAGTAAAACTGTTTAACACTACAAATACATAAAGATAATAAAGATAATGACCTTTAAGAAAATTATTCAATCATTTATAAATTTTTAGATATTTGCAATTTACAGAATTTATGAAGTTGAATAAATAAAGTCAAAATTTAATACTTTTCCTTAGAATGTATTTATTTTCTTTATGATTAATGTAAAAAGAAAACTATACTCGCGGGACACATCAAGTAACAATATATTCCGTATAAAAATAATATAATGCACAGCGTGAATATTTGACAAGTTTCCGTTGACGAAAAATTCATGATCGTAGCCCGCATATGTTTATGATTCAATGAGGCCCGTCAGTGAGACATATGTCCATACAAATTAATTTAAGACGGGCCCCCCGTTGTCGCAGAAATTAGGAAACCGGGCAAAACAATTAATTTTTATAAATGTACGAACGACACGGCGCCGTAGGGCGCTTCACGGAAACTTAGCGCCCGGAAAAGCTAATTCTTAACTTAAGGGAAATAAATGAGGATAATTAGAGGCGAGCAAATGAGAACAATTAAGCTGGCGAGGCCTAGGTGAAGATTTCCGTATTCTTTTTTTACCGAACATTACTTACGCAGCTAAAATTATGATAATTCAGTCTGTGAGGATATGTGAGAGATAGTTTTATTTTCTAAGCAGATCAAGTATCAATCGAGCGTAAATAGCTCTTTAAAGCATCGTACTATCCAATTCGCCTTCATTTATTGTAAGACTCCTGGATCTGGTTTTGTTTGTCTGCTTTAACTTCCAACACGTGTATCTTCGCAACGGAAACTGGATTTTGGAATCGAAAGAAAACAATAAAAGCTCGAGTAATAGTGTAGTACGATAATTTCACATTCTCGTTGCTGGTAGAATTCGTTTTCTCTCTCTCTCTCTCTCTCTCTCTCTCTCTCTGTCTCTCTTTTTGTCTCTCTTAGAGAGTTGACGCAAAATGCCCAAGGCTGCCACTCACACGACCATGTGCGTGCACCTATCTCTATCTACATACCATACCTACGTATCTACGGGGTGAGCCAGATCAAACGCAGTTTTGCCAAACGACCGAACCAACCTGCCTCATCTGAATTGATAATAGCGACGTCAGCATATCAAAGACCGAGCGCGATTCTCCCGTCGACACACAAGGCTACCCCTCTTCCTTGCATACCCGCAAAGGTTACGCAAAGGTTGCGCGATGTAAGTAGTGCGTTTAAAGATAGAAAGAGAGCGAGATGAGAGAAAGATAAGAGATAGGCAGATTCAAATGTGCTTCTCCGAGAATACGCGGACCCGTGGGAACGAGGACATCCCGCTAGGAAAACCTGCCTTCAAGCGAGCATTCGAATTTTGGCATCGGCCAGTACATTTTCATCAAAGAAATGAATTTTTGATAGAAGGAACCGGAAGAAATTGAAAGGAAGCACAACAAGTACATTTTAAAGAGCATATTCTTCTGAAGAATTTCACAAAGTGACTTTAAAATATAAATTTATAAGAATGTTCGAATTTAACGGACTGAGAGATCTTTTATGAGACAAAAAAAGGAGATTAGTTATTAAGTATTTATTTTTATAATCTTATAAAAAATAGATATTTTAAATAACGAAAACATATCGATTGTTAGTTTATTTTCTAGAATTTTTAATGATATTATTATACTCGTTTCTGATAATTTCTCACAGGATACACATGTATTTCGATAGAAAACCTTCAACCGCAGAAAAGCGCATAATCGGCGAGACTTCGTACTACGTACGAATTTAAAACTTTTCCAATTATTTCCGGCGCACAGAGATTCTCTGAGTCCAGCAAAACACTCGGTGCAGTTCCCCCATTGCCTTGCCGCGCTGTCTACCCTCTCTGCGTCCCGGATAAGAAATTTAATTAAAACCATGGAAAAACAAGAGAAGTACCACAGGGAGTTAAATGAATTCGAGCGGATGACAGAGGAAGGAGCACGTGAACAAGGTGAACCGCTGCCACAGCATGGTGGAAGTATAGGCACTTCCTCTACAGCGGACGGAAGAACACCCCACCTTCTTCTAGACTAATCAGAGACCGAGAACTAATTAAATTAGCGATCATGGCGTTGGATGGCGCAGACTTCGTAGATAAACGTAGATACCCCCCGCCTCGTCTTCGCTCCTCGGCGATCCGGCTCGAATCCCTGGTGTAATGCAGTACCTACCCCCGTTGGGCATAACCGCACCCCTGTTTGCCACTCACTACCCCTGATTAGGTGGACTTCCTGTCCACGAGTCGTCGCGACGAGCTGTACGCGCGCGATCATGTACACCGTCGACGGCTGACCGTCGCGTACACACCGACGTTTATTCATATAACGCGCGTCTACGTTCGATCCGTCGCTCGTCCGGAGGTTAATGATTGGGCTTGATTGCTTGGTAAATATGGGCGAGCCTCAAATCAACCATCCGTCTCCGTGCCACTGACCCACCCCTTCGTCGCGACGACTTCCTCCGCGATGCTTCATGTTCTAGCCTGAGAAGTGTTTGAACTTCAGCGGATTTGGGGGTGAAATTATTTCTGAGAAACGCTAATGAGATATTGTCACGTACCAATTATCCACACTCCCTGTGTTGTTGCAATTACATTTTTCTCTTTTTAAAGAGAATATTTAAATTTTTATAATTATAATTTTAATAATATAGGAGAAAATTAATTACAATATTTAATTGCTTTAGTAAAATTGTCGTAATCTGTATCCGTTTTAAATGTTATTATTATCATCAAGAACGAGAAGTTGAGCGAACATGACGCCATGCTAAACGTAATCATTTCCTAAGCGAGTTTCAACAAGTGTGGCCGATGGGGAAGAAGATATGGACGAAGACAACAGCGACGACGACGATGACGCTGATGACGAGGATGAGTCAGAGTCGAGATTGAGAATAGCGCCGGGGTCAACTGACGAAGGAAGTCCGACTTGACCGGCATCGTTTGACCCTTGAGATTAGTCGATCGTGCGGCGGCAACGACCCATTGATCTGCGATCAATCGGATTCATTGACGCGACGCGAAACGCGACGAAAACGAAGATTTCAAAGACACTCAAAGGTACTTATCGGAATAATATTTAATCTCTTTCCTTTACTACGATGAGTTATTTATGTTCCAGATCAATTTTCATCACTTTAACGAATATACAAAAATTATAAAGTGATTCTTACATATATGTCTATTAACGTCTTTGGAAAGTATTTATAAGGTCATGTATTAAAAAAAAATTGTATATAAATGTTATAACTAATTACTTGATGCTCCTTTTCGAAGATAAGAAATGTACAGGACACAATTGACTCAATCGTGTATAGTAAAGGGTTAAATAAATAAAATGTTTTCCTGTGTAGCATAATTTATACTATATCATCTTATAAAATAATTTAAAATGAAAATCTTTGGGACGTTTCTTAAAAGGTAAAGTCGGAGTCGGGAAATCCAAGCGAATCAACATTGCTAAGAATCAGCGATTTTGTGCGCACCGTGAAGTAAATCTCAAATCTCCAGGTTGCGTTATGGCCGCGTCGGGACCAAAGCTTTTAGCGGCTCAGGTGGCACTGTCGCCCGATAATATAACATTATTTTAGTGAAGGTGTTCTGCCACGAAGCCAGCAGAGATTGTAACTAGCCGGATTCCGAACCCGACGGACAGCAACACAGATAAGCTTTCCTTAAGTACGATCCTTTTAACCAATCGATCAGCCAATCGATAATTACAGATCTTTTGAATTTTTCACCAACGTCAGTAAATAATATCGCTTCTTTGAAAATTCCTTAACTAGATTCCAATATCGATATCTCCAAGCAAGATATTTGGAGTCATTTTTACATGGCATAGACGTACGATTTTAGATAAGACGAGAAAATGTCATAATTATTTGGAATAAAATTTTATTTCCATAAATTATGTATTGAAGAACAAAGAAATATACACAGAAAGCATGAAGAAAGCAAATATAGCAAAGCTAGATATAGCAAAAAATATAAAAAAATAGAGAAACAGAATAATTAAATCGATGTAATGATAGTAGATATAAATCGATATACGACTAAATAAAAAAATGCCTCGTTTGATTTCAGTTAAATCTCAATATTTAACAATATTTCGATATAAATTTATATGCAGTTCTATAAATCGACACAGTTTACAGAACTGGATATATATAAAAAATATAGCATTTCATTAAGAAAAAATAAAGTTCACCTTGAAATGTCCCCAACGCGTCCGTCCATAAAATAATTATTTCACTATGTGATGTCCCTCTTTGTATTGAACATGTTGGTATAAACTATTTTTCCGTATGTCTTCAAATGACGCTAATAATTAAATCGGTCACTTTATACGAATCACTCTGTATTGTGTATATATACATATATATATATA
>NW_017305569.1:3297278-3298193 GCF_001594115.1 Trachymyrmex septentrionalis | reverse complement strand
TATATATATATCTTATTTTCATATTTCTTTATTTAACAACAAACAGATTTATAAAAATTATATTGAAATTAAACAAATATTAATTTATCTTTTTAATATGTTCAGCAAATATATGGATATTATTATTTTTGATAAAAGGTGATTCATTAAAAAAGTAATCTCTTCCGTTCTCGAAGAGTTTGTAGGAAGGTTTCCCCGATAATCGTCGTGCGATTTCTTTTTTTCTCTCATAGCCTCTTAACCCGACTCGATGTCTTTCCACCCTCGCTGTCCAGGTGCTCGCTTTTTAATTGGATATCTCGGATACGCAAGGGAGACATCCGGGAGACGATAAAGAAAACTCGAAAAGTAAGGTCGGGTGGCTCGCGAGGGCTCGTCAAACTGCGAATTACCAGCCTTATTATTATCGTCCGTGGTTCTAACACACCACTTTTTCTTCCTTACCCTTGGTCTTCGCGGTCCACCCCCTCAAATGACGAGAGATAAAAAGGAGGAAGAACGAGGAAAGTATAGCCCTCCCTTTAGATAATAATTCGCGCCGCATTCAGTTTTTCAGCGAAAAGTAGCAGTTATGAAGACCTGGTATTATTTATCGCACTAAACCGCCGCACTCAAAGAACCATCTCACCTCCGTTCGCAGCGATACAACGCGAATGCTTTAAACTAGCAAAACAGAATACGAAAATGCTTGTGGAACGTGATATCAAAGGATTATAAAGTAAATGTACATGAAGAATAAGCAAATAACGACTCAGATAAAGTTGAAGACCAAGCAAATTTTTTTTATGCAAGTATTAAAAACGCATTTGCGCTCTTTATAAGGGCTCGCATATTTTACATCCGAATTAACGGCCTGAACTAGTCAATTATGCATACATGACAGCTATTGTACGGGATATTACTTTATATACAATA
>NW_017305569.1:3291575-3297178 GCF_001594115.1 Trachymyrmex septentrionalis | reverse complement strand
ATTATGCATACATGACAGCTATTGTACGGGATATTACTTTATATACAAGATGTTCTAAGTCTATTGTAGTTTCATTTATCACAGATCATTCTAAATAATTTAAAAACGATTTTTTTCTTATATTAATATACAACTTTGACATATCCAAAAAATACATTGTCGATGCTTTGAATAAAATGCAAAGAAATACAAAATCGAGATATAAAGGGTTATTTTAAACATCTGATTGAAATGAGATTATATCGTTGAACTTAATCATCGCTGATGATCATTTTATGAATATAATCTATCGCTTCTGTTTGCAAACCGTTCTCCATTTATACTATTTATAGGGATCAGGGACGAATGACTTTTGTTTCATTTTAGAATTTGTTCATAGGTGCCTTTCGCGCATAGAAACGACTAATTCTCACGCATTTCGCGAAATGACTTCTACGACATTCCGTAGAAGTTCACGGAGGAAGAGTGGCGCGGCCGGCCATAACATTTTCATAAGGGCCCATGCTTGTCCATTATAAATTCCCATTCGCCGACTCTCGAGTACGGGGCTCGAAGTAATTAGCAGCGAAGCCTCGGATATGGCGGACTGCGCCGCGACGGGATTCATTTACGAAACATCTGGAGCGACAAACGGATGGACGACGGACGAACGGACGGATGGGATGCATGCAGTTCCGTTTATTCTGGCAATTCCGTTTAAATTAGCTGAACGCGACCGTTTTTATGACGACGCCGAGCGGTTCACACATACCTCCCTTTCATCCGTTCCCGCGAGTAATCATCCAGATTCGTAAATTAGTCGTTGGCACCCACCCGCGCGTAGCTGCACGAAAATCCACTTTGCTTGCGAGCTCGTGCTTGATTAAAATTAAAAATTGCCAGGCGATTGTACGGCAGGAAATAAATGTCAAAAGTGGCATCGCGTTGTGACATGAGTTTGTATCGTTTATATCGTCAATTAAAACTAAAAATGGTCTGACGATTGTTTTACAAGCGCAAATTTTTTAATAGCTTCGCGATATAATTGACGACTGACATGCTCGCATGAGTTTTCAATTGTAGATTAAAATTACTAGATAAATTAATTAGATTTTTCAGAACGAAAAGAGCGAAATCAATTTCATACCAATTATATCGCTATTTCGACCGTTGTTTTAAGAATAAATATTATATAAATTATTCTATTTGTCTGTAAGAGAGTCTTATTTGTAAAATATTCTTCTCTACATAAAAAAATATATGTCGTATTGTGAGTTTGCGACCCAATAATTTTTTCCCTCTATTTTTTAGGGAAATGGCGCGATTAGTATAAATGATATTGTTAATAACTGTTTATTCATATTTATAGTAAACATTTGGTAAAGAATAACGTTTTAACGAGCATTTAAAAAATGCTATGATTGATTGAGTTATGAGAATTTGACATTGTTTTAAATATGGAAAACAAGAATAAATATTTTCAGCATACATTAGTTAATGCTATTTTATTTCCACAAAGAAAAAAATACTGCAAATAAAAAAGAAAAAAAGTATAAAAAGATAGCTATAAATAAAACAGCATAATGGGGGGAGATGCTAAAAATACTTATCCTTGTCCTTTATATTAAAAAGCAGCACTAAATACTCAACCAATCTTAGCAAACTTTTAAATACGCGTTGGAACGTCTTTCACAAAATGTTTACTGTAAATACAAATTAACATTTCCATAAATAAAAGGCAGGCCAATGAGAGTACAGACCACAACACGTAATAAATAAATTTAATAAAATTACATAATTGATACATACATTTGAATTCTATTTAAATAAAAAATTTCGTACGTTTTGACTTACTTTGAAGTCATCCTTAGCGAACAGGAGATATATTCAAATAAATAATCACATCTTTCGTATAACAGTTAAACGGTTAGTCACTCCTAGACTTCCAAAGTGGAAGGTGTTTAATTGTCGATGAAAAATCTGTCAAACTGCACGAGAAACATGTCGACAATAAAAAAAAAAGTATCGATAGAACAAAACAACTGTAATCCGCCGTCCAGTCCGAAGTAACGTAAAAATTATGTTTTTTAATAAATTAGACGGAAATATTAAAGATGTTAGTTCAAAATGGGTTCATTAATTGATATTTTCTAATGACATTATTTGGTATCTTCTAAAAAAAACAAAGAAAAACTATTGACAAATTCAATAATTTTAGTTGATATACATAAAGATAAAAGCTCATAAATGTCTATCGGATTTTAATATGCAAATGAGATTACTAAAACACAATCTCAAAAAATGTCCTCGTCACGTAACAAATAATATGCACAAACAATGCAGCTTCTGACTTACGGACTGTGGTCCGCTAGTAAAATAGACATGTCTGGAATCATAAATTGGAGCATGTTACGAGAGTATAAGAAAGCAAACATACATCCACTGACATATGTTTACTAAGCAAAGAATAGACAGGACAATAGATTCACTTGAAATTTTCGTTTAAAACTCACGAATGCCGTTGTTTACTCGAGGGAAACATTTCGTCACAATCCTAAAATATGTCGTTTTTTGATATTATTTTTCTCGCTTTTTACTCATTTCGTTTGATAAACATCAGTCACTATACAAAATTAATAAGAATATTAACTTTATATCATTATTTTGATAACTGAACACAAATAAGTACAATAATTAAAATCAAGTTATTTAAATACAATCATTTAATTTTCAAAGTTTAAATATCTGAATTATCTTAATTAGTTATAATTTACGAACATTAGATCTCTCGAATCAGCTATGATTTACGAACATTATTTATTACTATTCGCAACTACTAAACCGGAAAGTAAAATTCCAGCACGAAATCCATCTTAGAATAGCAAACCTGAGAAAATCGGCGGAATAAAAAACTTGGGAGAACACGAGATCGACGACTCGGAAACGAGATTCTCTTCTCGAGTCGGGTTTCTCTTCGGGCGTTTCTCAAGTTCGAAATCCAGGACGGCGGCGGCTTTGCCGAGTAAAGCCCGGGGATACTCCGCGGTAACGAGAGCTAGAGATATCTTGCTCGGACTGTGCGCTTAATTAAAACAAGGAACGAGACGCCCGGGGCTCCGCGGTATCATCGGCCACCGCATCGCATAACGGTGGTGTTTCCATAATTTGGCCGAAAACCCAACCAGACACGGTGGTCAGCAACGGTCGGTCAGCCAACGGGCGCCGTGGACCGCGGATCCCGACCACGGTTATTAACTGACCAGGATGTACGAGACACCGGGGACCAAGTTGAATGGTGAACACACAAACCACGCGGGGCAAACGCGGGGGTGCGCGGGCTTCCTGCGAGCTATGTTGCCGAAAGGATTGATGGAGACCGGTCACCGGTTATATCCGACGAAACACGCTTCGAACTGCACGCGGGCCTGCAGACAATTGCACCCAGAACGTTTCATCCTCGCGCAATTGAATTATCGGCGATGCATGCGCGGCGCCTCCCGTGTCTACGTGCAATTTGTTACACCGAACCGACGCGAATTCGTGAATTCGTAATCGGTCGACATTTTCCCCGCGAAATCTTGCCGCGCCCGTTACCGCGTCTGCTCTCCGCTTTCCAAATGGACGGGAGATTATTAATTGGAGTACGCATTCATGAAACAAACGCGGGTTGAGATATGATATTCGTTAAAAGTTGTGACAATGTGTAACGATTTATTTATAGATACGTAAAACCGTTCCGAAATTACAATATCTCTTGAAAAATCAGTGTGCATTTTTTTTTTTTACAACGGAGTAACATTTTTATTCTTCGTACTAAAACACAAAAATCAACAGATACGTATACAAAAAAATATCTTTATCCGAAATAAGAATAAGTCAAAATTCGCGATAACTTCATTTATTCTTGCCGAACAAGAATGTCTCGAATAATCATCCTTGAGTCAACAATGAGCACAGTGATCGACCTTTTTCCAGCAAGGAAAAACAAGAAGTAGGAAACACAGGGAAGAAAGAAAGAAAAAAAAGAGAAACTATAGATAGAGTTGAGAGAAACCGCCCTGAACGAAGTCAACCGAGGATCTATCGTTCTCTAGGGACTAACTGGATCGTTGCAGGTCGGGAGATAAAGAGACTGAAAAAAAAAGAGAGGGAAAAAAAACGGGAGCGAGAGAGTGGCGGAGGCAGTGGAGAAGGAGAAGACAAGCGGCGGAATTGAATCGAATTGGACCAGCTTGGCGCTGGCGTGTTCGCAGGCAGTTCGTCCAAGGATATTTGTTCCGCATACGTACGTAAGCGTAGCCTTCGGAGACCCCGCTGTCGGGGGGTTGTAATGGTAGCAGAGGACCGCCACGGGGAGAGGGAATGCCGCATAAAGCACCGTCGTCGGCACCGCCGGGGCACGTGGTGTATGCGGGGCGTATTAAGTCCACGTGGAGAGAGTCACGCGCGTCTCTTGGGATCGCTGACAGGAGCCGAAGAGATGGGCGCGACCGTTCCCTCGAGAGGATGGGTGTGTATGTGTACGTATACACACCTCCCCCCCTCCCCCGCACGGCTAATTGTTTAAAATCTGATCGCACGTAAGCGCGCTACGACGGCTAATTAGGCGATGGCCGCACTCGCTAGATATCGGGCGCGATTTAATGATCCCACGTGAGGAGGTATTAATTACACTCGCGCGAGCACGCGGTAATTACGAATAGGCGCGGTGCGAAATTGCCGTCGCGGAATGAGCCCGCTCGTCAAGGTTCAGGTTCAGGTTAATTATTTGCGTCGCTGGGGGTATATACGCCGCGCTGATAAGGAATGATTGCTTGGCGATGATGTGAGTTAAGTAATTTGTCGCGCGTAATTGGTAGTTGACGAAGGTCAGTTGGAGCCAAGTTTGTGTGCGATGGGTATTATTTTAAGCGATTTGTAATGATAGGTCATGAATCATTATATAAAACTATCGATTGCGATACAGTCTATTATATTATTAAAATAATATTTTTTTAATGTAACATTGTTCATATTTTAATAAATAAAAAATTTTCTTTTTACCATCTTTGTTATCTGATAATATTTCTGTGCGTTTTTGAAATAGTTCTTGAAAAATGTCAAACGTCTTGAGGGAGTATTTATACGCATGTATTACGGCGTAGTTCTGAGAGAAGACAAAGAGAATAATCACGTGAAATCTGTTCGCGCATGTTTGCCTGCATTAATTAACCGATGAAATAATTTCCATTTGTGCTAGTCCGAGAGTGATGCCAACTACTGATTCTATGATAAACAGGATCTGCTGACACCGACTCATTGATCACAACGACAAGTATATACGCTAGAATAGTGGTAGTAAAGATTTATGCGTGGACTTAACGGCTGGCGATCGCGATTTCCATAATTCATTTAATTATCATTAGATCATTGTTTCAATATCATGAAACAATGATCTAATACGAAGACGCAATGTCTATTCATTTTAGCGAAATGTCATAGAAAATAGTTTGAACTATATATTATGTTTTTTTTTCTATTATACAATATCTCTCTGTAAAGTTTAAAAATATAATATTTTCAAACAATTTGAATTACACAAAAAATGTACCTGTTTAAAAACTATTGTAGTTATTATATAATTA
>NW_017305569.1:3288070-3291475 GCF_001594115.1 Trachymyrmex septentrionalis | reverse complement strand
AAACTTTTGATACCACCTTTTGCATGTTGCATGACTTACAGCGTTCTCTCCATATGCAGCACAAATCATTTCAGTGGCTTCAGCAGCATTTTTCTTCAGATGAAACGCGAAGTGGATGGAAAATCGAATATGCTCTTTTGTAATTGCCATCGTGAACACTACTGATTTTTGAGGTTATGTGCATCAAACGCCAAACCGTATCGCATTTCAGGAGGTTAAATGTTACTGTTTTAAAACCCCAAAAGGGCGGGAAGATATATAAAATTTAAATTGTTATTTCGGTTGTATCAAATCTAAAGCTCAGAACTTTTTTGTACACCTAATATATATAAATACTATAATACAAATGGTATTACATTCATATTTATTACAGGGTTTATTATCGGTTTTCATCAAATTAAAAATTACAATATTTTTCAACATTACTTTACTAGTTAATATATTTAACAAAAAATGTGTAAAAAAATTTAGAAATGTCTAATTAATAAATTAAAAAATAAATAACATTAGTATGTAAAAATATTTTATATGATTTCACAGTTATATATATTTACAAAATCGTAATACTATGACACAGTAACGAACATATTTTTTTTAATTAACAAAATAGTGTTACGATTAATTTACAGCGATTGCAAATAATAATATTCACAATGTACAATTCATCGTCCTTTCGAGGATGATAGAATTAATCGCGTAGAAATGCTGATAAAAACACGCGGAAATAAAAAAAACGCGATAGGAAGTATCCAACAGTGAATAGAGCACACCCGCGAATTCCGGCGCACCCCGCAATATAGCCACCACCTTTCACCTTTGATTTATCCTCTTATCATATGCGAGCTCGAGTTGGTGGACGGGAGCGGGCGCGGGAACGGCCGAGGCACCGACAATATCGCCACCCCCCTGCGGTGGGGGCGCGATGAAAATGGGATTGAAAACCACCAGACTAATCTCCTACCTCTCTCGCGTGTACCCGTAACATCCATGCCCGTGAACGCGCGCGCGCGCGCGCGCACACACACGTGCTCGCACGCCACGCACACATGCACGCGTGCACAGAATCGTCTACCTGCACGATTAACCCGCGTGCTTTTCCGTGCGGTAACACACGAGCGTGTGCCTACGCACACATAACGCACGTGTATTAAATGCCGGCACACGTATTTCGCGGCGGTGTGCGTGCTAGTCGCGCTCAGAAACGGCTGCCATTTAAATAAATGTTTAATCTCGCTGGCGTCTCCCTTTGCCCTCCCGTCGAAACCCTCCCGCAGTTACCTCTTTTTCCTTCGCGTTTCGTTCCGCGAGCCGCGAGCAGCGAGCAGCTTGCCCGACGAAGTGGTAAAGGACGGAGAATTGCGAGGAGAAATAGAACGGGAGCAGCTTTAAAGAGAGAGACAGAGAGACAGAGAGAGAGAGAAAGAGAGAGAGAGAGAGAGATCGGATCTGGAGAACGCGGGATTGCACTGTAAGGAGGAAGCGAAAGCTTCGAAAGGAGGATAAAGAGAGTGAAAGGACGGTTAAGGCGGGGGTGAAAGGACCCGCACGGGTACTGTCAGAGAGAGCGGCAAGTAAAAAACCAATCGAGTCTGTGCAGCGCGGCGCTGAATCCCCAGTTCCCCGCGTCCCATCCCCGGTTCCTGGACCATTCGAGAGACCGAGCCCCGCAGCCATTTAACCTCTGCATTGCAAATGCCACCCCCTATCTGCCGCGGCCATCCGGCTCGGTAAGGGAATGGCAGGGTAGGACGGGAAATAGGGCCGCCAACTCGAGCCGAGACTGTTATTTTAACGAAATATCTTTAAACGTCGGCACGAAGGGGGGCGAAAGGGGGGTGGACGGATGGCCTGGAGGAGAAGGATGAACCTCGCTAGTCAGCCCGGAGGGAGTAAATGTAGCGGGGACGGATGGCGAGACGGGGATGTGGTTCTCGGGCGAACTCGGCGCGGAGAGATGAAAGGATACCTAGTTACGGGACGAGAGCACACCGGTTTAAAGGATTACCGGCCTGCCTATTATTCAAATGTATGCTAAACGGGCGGGGCGGTGTGCGCGATAGCCTTATCAGCCCTCTTGCGAGGCGCACCACGCTGCGCGGATATTTCACGGCGGTTTGCCGCAATAGCGAAAATGCTTCCTCGTCCCGAGGTCCAGACAACTATAGCAACTATGCTTTATTTCGACAACGCTTTTACTGCTGCTTCTCTGCTGACGATCAAATGTAGAAATTTATCGTGGCCGCTAACTCTGCTTGACCGGCTCAAAAATAATAATAATTTTATAATAATGTTCTAGTTCTCTTCAGCACATCTAATTTGTCTACAATAATTCAGATCTTTTTCCTAGAAAATATAAGCTTCTTCTGTTCAATTAATTATGAAGATTCCTCTTTAGAACCTTCACCGAATTTTTTAAAAATCTATTGCTTGAATGTATTGCCTGAAATTATATTATCATACTTAGCAGCAATTGATATTCTTCAGTCCAATCAATGTTGAAGAACTTTTTCAAACTTTTTTCTCTGCTAAAAGTAATGAATATTTAATTCCAAGTTATCGCCGACGTGGTAGCTATTAAGCATTAGCTTTGCAGAGGAAGTACCACATTACCATAGGTCATAGGCTTACGCTCCTAATAATCGAAGTGGGCATCAACCGAGTTTTTCGAGACGTTAGCGGGGATCCCTAATTCGCGAGGACATTGTCGTCGATTTTTCAACGCGATTTCGCAGCATGCCGGTCGGCCGCAGATGCGTTGGAGGGAAGCCCTCGCAAGATTTGCGCGAAGCGTGAATGGAAGAGGGCGTGGGAAACGGCGAAGTGGTCGCGTACGCGGATAGTGTGCTGACTTGCGACCGGTCCGGTAATTGCCGTAATTGTGCCGAGTGATTCACACATCAGGATCGGCGCGGCGTTCCCGCCACTCCACCCCCGCGTTTCTTTCGCGCAAACACGTACACGCGTACGTTTCTCGCAGCGATACAGCGAGACTATATTCGGACGGGAGTATATTCGCGCGCCGAGAGCGCGAGCGCATCTGCGCGGGATTTCGGAAACAATTGCCGACAATTCTCGCCACTTGACTCGCGGCCAGCGATTGACGTGAGAATCCGCTTAGACGGCTGTACAACTCCGCCGCGGAGCGTATGAGGTCATCTTCATTAAATCGTTCTCCGCTTAATGACTGATCTAATTTTTTCCCTTGTCTCTCTTTCTCCACCGCCGCCGGCGGCGTTCGCACTGCACGCTCGCCGCACTACGGCGATCATCGTAATGTCCGCTTTACCTCGCACTTTTTCTGCTTCTGCGGCCGGGAACGCTTCGTGGAAAGTTCGTGGTCGCTTTCTTCTCACGTGACGTTCACCGGGATAAGCCAGTTTCAAGGAATGTGCGTGAATGGGAAAA
>NW_017305569.1:3275296-3287970 GCF_001594115.1 Trachymyrmex septentrionalis | reverse complement strand
CACACACACACACACACACACACACACACACACACATATATATATATATATACATATATAGAAAAGCCCTCTATTATGAGATAGTCCTAATCTGAGATAGCGGCGTTTCCGCTAAACTAATAAACGCTATCTATTGATTCCACCATGAATTTATTGTTCTTACATTGAAAATTATTTTGTGGAAAATTCATTATTAGATCGTGCCTGTACTCGTTGAAAAAAAAGATTTTAGAATTTGGAGGTTTTTTCAAGTTGAGATGAGCTTTTAAACCTTATTTATTATTCAATAAGTAAATATTTGACAATAAATTCTTCACGTAATGATAGAGTAAGATCGTATTAAAAGAAAAATACGTGATATGTTGAATTACTTAATTACGGAAATTAGATTCGATGATCGTAAAACTGTAAGGCGTGAAAACCGTAATATGAGATACCCGTGGGTATTTCTAATACGAAATAACCTATGTCCCTATGTCATAGTGAAAATCGTTGCTGAAGTATAAATGTTATTGTACAATAATAAAAAGCATAATCGAAATAAACATCGAGTGCCTGTTTTTGCGATGCCTGGTTCCAACTATCTGAAGACAAGTCAGCTAGGTACAATGCATCGCATACTCATTTTGCACGTGCACTGTGGCTGGTGTTTATTTGTATTTTAGAAATATTAAATAATGTTTTTTAATTGCAATACTGACTTTGAGTTTTATTATCGATTTCTCGGAACATCTCATATTAGAAGCACAATTTTTTGACTTTACGATTTGCTCATTTTTTACATTTTTTTAATTTATAAAAAAAATAAAATTTGAATTAAATTTTACATGACATTATCTTAAAGCTTATTAAATTCCCTTCAAAATGACCTATTATTTTTTTTAATTCTGCCCGTAGATTCTGCTCGTAGCATTTATCCAAAATAAACTCGGTATCTCACAATTGGGATTTTTCCTCTATATATATAGAATGAGTAATTCCGCAATTCCTTTGATTCGCGAGCGATTAGTATCAGCGAAATTATCTCTTCCGATGTAGAAATATATAAAGTATCTCAAGCATTCCAGGTGAAACGTGTTTTTGGGATAAGATTATAAATCTTATCTTAGATAAAATCATATGTTTGCTTATTATTTCTTTCTTTTCTCTTTGTCATATATAGATTTTAAAATATAATAAATTTATTATAAAATATATATCAATTTAATTATCATATATTTTTTTTATTTTATTAGCTTGACATAAAATTATCTTTCTTAAAATTTCATTAAGACATGTTATATTCAGTACATATATTACTACATAATTTTAATTGTGTGTCAAGCTATAAAAAAATAAAATTAAAGCACTAAAAATATATATATTGTAAATCCTTCGTGTGCACACATAGCTTTCATTCAAGTCGGCGGCGCTTTGTAGTATTAGAATAGCATCCCGCGAAGCTGCTTTGTCTTCACATCCGTTTCCGTGCATTTAGTCTTCCACAAACTGAGAAGACACGCTAAGTTCAAGCAGGCATTTACATTTGCAAAACATGAACTGCTTTCTCATAACCTTTGATATTAAGTTAACTTGATGATTTACATCAGTTAACGATTACATATTTAAACTGCTAAATTATTATTAAAAAAATAGAATACATAATATGAATAGTTACTAATCTACTAATTGAACTTATTACATTGCATTGCTTATATAAGAATTAAAATCTTAGAACAGCATTTTCAATTTATTATATATATTTTATTCTTATAATATCAATCACTTTGCCTACTATAACAATTTGCTATAAATTTATCCTATTAAACTTACGTTATTCAAAATATCTATGTATATATTTTTTTTAAATGTAGTTATATATACCTCTCAGTATAAATTCAATATGCTTATAAATCATTACTCTGGAACAGAAGCCAGAAGATCAGGCCGTTCGATATAATTTAATTCGGCCTGCTTTCGAAAACTCAAATCTCATTAGAATCGTATTCTTCTGTAGGACGGCGTATGGACGTATCACGTGTATCGGTGGAAGAAATCAATTCAGATCCCTCGGTCCCGCAGGAAATGACATTTGACACTTCGCTAGCATATTTGCCACCCCGTCAGTGATTGGCTGATTATGATCTCGCTAATCCCGAGTCGGGTGGGCTTGGACCACCCCGGCGTGATTGCCGAGCTCAAAGGCAAATACGTATCGCGCACCCTTCGGAATCGCACTCCGCGATGTGCGACCCCAATTTTCGTGCGAGAGAGCGTGGCGTGCATACGTGCGTGCATGTCGCGCGAGTGGTGATTACACGCGATTCCACTGGGCATACGTTCGCCCAATGAAAATCGCTGCTTGCTCTCGTTTATTTCGTCTGCGTGCTGCTTCCGATTCCAAGTCAATGTATGTCATTTCTTTATGGGATACTCCAGAGAAATATTAGCACACTTTTCTCTCTAATCTTTATGAATGGCTTATACGGTAACAAATTGTACGGTAATAAATTAAAAACAAGGCTTGTTAACAAAGCCTTATTTTACGAAATTAAGCTTAAAGTACATGAGCAGTTTGCATTACACTTTATATTTATCCTTACACTTTAATCTAAAAGTTAATTGACGTTGTATTTATTGTAGGAACTTTAACGGAAAACCGGCAAAGATCGTACCTCCGACTTTCGAGAAATTCGAATTCAAATTATTCTATAAATGAGATCCTAGAGTAGTTCGACTTCAAACGGCGAAGAAAACGATTCCAGGATTTCACCCTCCAATTGATGCCCAAAGCGTTAACGAGAAATGAAGGTAACAGTTCTCCAAATAAAGGACATCTTGCATTAAGTTTTCCTCCTTTCGTACGACGCGTGAAATTTCCTTCGTCGAAAATTTCAATTACTCGCTACTACTTGGTATGATGTAATGGAAATCAACCAGAGTGTAATTCCACGAGAATCGCGCAATTATTTCCACCTCGAGATACGCGACTTCGCGAGGTAACTGAAAAGTACTGGCAAAGGCGTCGGTCTTACACGCGGGGCTACAATCAAAATGCTAATCGTTTCAAGAACAAGAGGTGTAAGTCCATAGAAATTGGATGTAAGGGACTTAATATCGCTTGGCGGCGCGGATCGCTAAAGAGTATTACGGAGGATTACCAGGGTAAAGTGACACCCTTGGCCTGAGGGCTGCGGTGGCGCGCCGCCGCGCGCAGTCTTAACAAAACATCAGGGGTTGGAGGTTCCTTCTGTAAATATTGTTACTGCCACCCCGCTGGCAATTTCGCCAGCCATATGTCAAGCCACCGATGTCCTTTTTAGCGCATTCGCGCACGCACGTTAGTCGCTCTCGAACTGATCGCGGTGAGGAATATGCGCGACATTGAAAGATTCAACTCAAAGGATAATCTAAAAAGGAAGGTCGAGAGTATTTACTCTGAAAATATCACTAAGCTCATCGAGATTTTGTTTAACGTATCATTGAGTCTTCATGATAAATTCATTTTTAATTAATATTTAAATATCATGTACTATATAAATTTTCTGAAAAATTAGTAGATGCTTTAAGAATCTTGCGATACTTTCCGAATGTAGGAATTTTTCTGTATTCAGGAAATATCGTATTACAGTATAGATTACTAATATTAAACATTTTTTAAGCATAAGAGAGTATTAGGGAATATATGTATTTATTCTTCATATAATAAAAAATGAAAAATATTGTCTATATTATCTATTCTGTATATTATAAAAAATACTATCGTTTTAAAGAAATCGGGCATAGCCGGCAGATATGTTCGATGTTCGTAACGGTAATGCATAAAGCGGAGTATAAAGCAATAAGTACGGGGGTCAGCGAGGGTGAATCGTAAATTAGAAAGCAGAGCGAGACGATGGCGGGGAGGAGGGAACCGGGTCTCGAATTAGCATCGCTTTCAAGTCGCTTTCTAATCTCGGTAACTGGACAAATTGGCACTGAATGATCAGTAACGAACGGACGGAAGGCTCAAGTGGGTTTGCGGCCGTAGGCGAAGGACGCCTCGGGAGAAATGGGGGAACGTCGAGCGTCGTGTACCGTTGTGTCTCGCGCCGTCTCGTACCGCTATTCTGCGGTGTATCGCGACCGACACGTGGCACGGATTACATATACGTGCATATTACACGGCCAATTTCGGACATCCGGTTAATGCACACGCTGGGAGGGGTCCCTAATTGACGAATTAAATCCTTTAGGCGGCGATTTAAATGTATTTCTAATTTATGATGCTGTGCAAAATTAAATATGATTTAAAATAAGATGATTAAAATAAGATTTTATTCATTATAGAGTAATTAAAGTCATACAGCAACTTTATATAAGGATAAAAGTATATAAAAAAATAGATACAACACTGCCATAGAACTAAAGAGAAATTTTTCAAGTATCCAAGATCTGTGAAAAGCTTTAAGATCTCATTGTTATTAATTAAATATTTTTGTCAAATTATTTTGCATTTTTTTCTTATAAGTTTTCTTCGATGAAAGATCTCTTTAATAAACGTGAAAATTCTGTTTTCGCGAAATGGGACATGAACGGATTGTCAACGAATTTCCAATTGGAAATAATCGACAGCTGCGACGGATTTCACGTTGCCAGATCGGGATAGGCGGGAGGTTTCCTCCTCGGTCGTGGTAAATGCGCGCATGGCTACCGTAAACATAAATTCCCCGCATCCAGTAGCCACGATTTATTACCCGTGAATCGAGCCAGAGGGGGCGGTTTACAATGGGCCGGCAAATTGCGGCCCGTTTATATGATGGAGACGTTATAGCGAATTTCGGCGATACGGACGAACAAGTGTGAAATCAGGTGCATCCATAATGCAAAGGGGTGGGCGCGAGGCCCATTCCCCGGCGCTCACGCTCCCGTGTTATAACCATCCCTCTTTCACCCGCTCTCGCGCGTCTGCATCCCCCAGTGCACGCTGCAAATCAATTAGACACGCGGCGGAACGTTACGTTTATTGCCGATGTATCGAAAAACAGAACGCCCCGTCGCCGACCCCTCCGAAAATATCGCGGATTTCGCAGCAATGCTCGCGTGGATGGGTGGGCGGCGTGATGAAACGCGAAATCCATTCGTGGTCGATTTTTCGGAGTGTTTACGGATTAATCGACTAATCGGTTCCTGTCAACCTTCGCAGAAGGGTAGGACGGCTCTCATTCGTAAAACAAAATGATATTCAACTCTTATGAGAATTAATTTCATGAGAAGGAATAATTCCACGTGGAGATGATCTAATTAAACAAATTAATTAGAAAAAACTGGAATTTTATTACATAGAGGAATTAAAGATATAATATACAATGAAAGTAACGAGTTTATCAAATAATATACTTGCAATTATGTTGAATGTACATGGAATTAGAATTAATAATTATTAATAGGTATATTAAAGTAACATTATAAATTTAACATCACAATATTTATTTCGTCGATCTTCTAATAATACATTATTATTGTAATTAATTATAAATTATTAAGAATTATTTATTCGTATCACATTATATATACGTTTTTATATAATTACTATTATTCTACGTAGCTTTACAAATAGTAAATAATAAATCACTTAGAAAAAGATGACCTTAAAATCCCATCGTTTTGTATGTAATTGTACTTTTCACGCCTTAACTATAGTCGATGTTCAATGTTCAATTGTAGGCGTGGTGTTGAACAAAGTGCAAAGTGGTGCAGATCGTTGGGGATGGCCTTAACTTGGTAAGAATTAAAGCGAACGGCTCAAGGGGGTAGCTAAGGGTCGCCTCCAGCGATTATACTAATAGTCGGGGCGTAGATAAGCTTACGGGGTGCGGAGAACAGTTAAGGCTACTAATTGTTTTCTGCCAAGGAAACTTTGTTCAGACGATTCTTGTCTGCGCTAACCCATCTATATTCTAACGAAAAATACATTAAGCGCGATAATTATGAAATACGAATTATGTATACATCTCCGTATTCATGATTAATCCATAAACAGAAGAAATACATATCGAGGCGATTAATATGTTTCACTCTTTAAGAAGTACAAAATCTTTACTGGCGAAAGATTATATTATAATATATAAACAGTTATTTCGTTTAATTAAGTCTTGATTTTATAAATAATATTCTACTATCAAAAATCTTTCTTAAATAAAAAATAAATGCATTTAATTGAACTATTTAAAATAATAAAGATATGTTGTAATTATTATTACATTAAATTCCACATAATACATTGCTAGATAATTTCAACGCGTAAATAACTAACAATATATATCATTTTTATTATTATACTTAAAGTATTGTTATTAAAATCCGAATATACGACTTTCGATAAAGATAATTAATAAAAATGGATCACTACTTTGAAATAGTCAAGATAAATCTGTATAATGTTCTCGCAGAGTTTTTATACGACGAAAATATTATAGATATTTGATGTCTAGACAGAACAGCAACAAACAGCGTTTGTAGCGCGATAACCGAACCAGGTATGATGGTGTACCAGCGATGCGGAAGAAAAGCCCGGAGCGTAAGAGCGAACAATGGCCTCCGCCCTGGCAGGTTGATCCAGCTTGAGTAATGTTGAAATCTGGGGCGTTCCTGGGAAAGACCACCTGACCTCTTCGTTCCTCCATCACTGCCACGCTGGACCCTCGTGGACGAGTCACGCCCGATTATAATACAGATCGAGTGTATCACTAATAACGTTGTTATGATCACTACTAAGTCGATATAAATCGTTATTTCAAAATCTCTTATAATGATCTATTTATTAAACGTAGTGTTGAAAACAAAAAATTAAAATATGCATAGTGTTTAATAAAAACTAACATATACAAAAAGTTGCTATTTTTTTATATATATACAGAGCGTTTCGGAAATCATTACAACCGAGAAGGAGATGATTCCTTGTGTAATAGTAAGTAAAAAATATAGAATAAAATTTTTTCAGATTTTTTTTGAGATATAAAATCATGTATGAAATTCGTTAAGTACGCATGCACTTGACTAGTTATAATTTGCTTAGTTCATCTAACCTGACTATTCATCCGCTGTTTCTATGTCAGTCTAGATTTGATATAGTTTAAAATAATGCAATAAGTTTCAATAAAATATTTATCTTATTAATTAAAAAATCGTGAAAATGTCTATACGACAAAATTTCATTCTATATTTTTTATTTACTTTTAAATGAGGAATTATCTCTTTCTTGATTATATCACGATTTTCGGAACACTCTGCATTTAAGATGGAAATATAAAAATATTAATTTCTCTATTTTTAAGAAGTCAATATTTTTTTTGTAAATTGCATCACTCTCTCTCTCTCTCTCTCTCTCTCTCCCCTTATAGAAATTTTTAAGACTTTATCAACAAATTCTCGTAAAAATTAATGCCAAAGAGAAAAATCCATCACAAATTGTGCAAAAATTAGCGCACTACTGACCTGATGTACTATTTTATAAGAAAGTCTTCTTCTTTCATAATTTGACGCGTATCATACTTTAGTAAGAAATCCACCAGCGTCAAGATGGCTTACATGATTACAACGACGTGACATCGATCCTGAGAAATTGCAGGCGTTATACAGCCCCGAACTACTCTTGAATATCATCCCGCTCGGTGCATCCTTCTATCTACCGGAAATGAAATTAAACCAATAGCCACATTTGCGAGCGCAGTGTCGCATTGCGCTATTCTGAGAAGGGAAACGGAAAAAGGAGTATGGCAAAACGGAAAACCATAGAGTCTACAATTTCTCCTTGCTACCTCACCGCGTCCTCATTCGGAAGTCAGGAATATCGGAATTTCGCGCAGCGATCGTGTGAATATGTCCCGGGGACCCCAGAAGAAGTCGTTCTGGGATGGACACGCGGCCGGGTAATGGAAGATGTGATAATTTAGTATGCACGGTCGGAGTTTATTTGAATTTTATTGGCGAACTCGCTGTCACGTGGACGTAGGAGAGTGGCGGCGGCGATGCCGCAGGGGGGTTCCTTTTTCGTTTTATCGGATCGGGGACGAGACGACGCTCCTCCCGTTTTCCCGAGGGGACACTTCCGTCCGACCAATATCGCTCCTCTTCCTTCGTCGCTCGGGCCTTCTCGCTCCCGGCCCCCCTGCCCCCCCCCGTTCCTCCTCCACTCTCTTATCTCTTTATCCCCCTCTCTCTCTCTCTCTCTCTCTCTCTCTCTCTCTCTCTCTCTCTCTCTCTCTCCTCTCTCTCCTCTCTCTTTCCATCTTTTACTCTCTCTCCTGGGGCGCTTCCAATATCTTTCTAAGTTCTCAGAGCCGGCCATGAATAAACTATTCCCCGACTTTGAATATCTGAGCGTTTTGCGCGGGAATGGGACCACCATCGAGGGACCGACCACAGAAAGGACGGGAATGGGTGATATCGATTGATCGACATCGCTCGTGAGAGAAGGGAATATCGTATTTGAAAGTGTGATCCTTCAATTTTTGGAAAATGGTTATTTTTAAGAGAGAAAAAGGAAAGACAATATGCTGTTTGCTTCAATCCAATAATGTTTGGAATTTTCTGGCACAATTGGAAGAGATTGATAACTTCAATAACTCGCTGGTTGTGCGTTAATGCATTATGCAACATGTGAGATTCTTCTGGCCGATATTTCAATATTATTTTACACAATCTGTGTCAATATTTCTTTAAGCGATGAAAATTGGAAAATTAAAATATGTCACACATTTAATTTATTTTTGAATAAAGTATATCTTCATGTTATTATTATAATTCAGAGGTGTTTAATCATACTGATTATATATAGAATTTGTGGATCGCCGATACGATCTAATCTCTGAAGATTTCGTGGACAAAAGTGTTGGGTTCGTTAACATATTAATGAAGTGTATTCTTTATGGTCCGCATCGATCATCAGGCGCCATTAATACCCGACGGGATTCTTTATTCCTGATCTCGATAGCGGGGCGATTAATTTTTCGTACCGTCGAGGATGATGAAATCAAGCAGTCAGCATAATGAGTAGCGTTGTCTGCCGCGCAATTCATCGGATGTCGCGGGAGTGAAGGACGCGGGGGTGGCGAAGAACGGCGGGGTTATTAATATTCAGAACGAGAAGCGGGAGTCGAGAGCAGTGCCGAGTGACAAATATCTAGAGCCCCGTCCCAACCCCGGCAAGGCTCAACTCTGTAATTAACGCTAATCTCCAGGCCGTTTCTGCGACACCGTACCACCCACTTCGTCTTCTCTCTTGTCTCTCTGTACTTACGGAGGGTGGCTTTAAGCGGAATGGTCTCGCCAGTCGATTCTCAGACGAAAGTGGCTCGATGTTTTTTTCGCTAAAATAGACGCTTTGACGCAATTTAGGTATATTTTCCTTTATTTACGTTTTATGTACTGCGCTTCATGAAAATTCAATGATACTTTGGAATGACATAATGGACTATTGCGGTTACCAAAATGCGGTTACAAACCGCTAGAAAATGCATATACTACATGTGTGGCTCTCGTACTGTACGAAACCTCTGGAAAAGTCAAGAAAACTACTTCATTGTTTGCATTCCTCCTTCCAGTACGGCGAAAAAAAAATGCCGTATGGGCGCGGCGTCTCGTCGCGGTTCTTGAATATTTTTGTGTGAACATTACCATTCCACCGTTCATTCGTCATGAGTGGTACGCATTTAAATTTATAAAACTGTATACTGTATATTATTAACTGCATATGTGAACGCGCATAAATTTCTTTCGCAAAGCTCATAGAATTTGGGATGAAACTCTTCAGTGTACACGTAAATTTGAAGCTGTAAATTATAATGGCAAAAAGAAAAAGAGACATCAATATTCTTTATACATTACAAAAAATATATATCTACCGTGTCATTTACAATAGTTAGAGAAGAAAAATATTCAAGAAAAACGTTAAAGAAAAGTCATGAAGCTAAAAAGTATAAAGAATTACCATAGAAATATAAGTACCGTTTCGCATTATGCAATCAACAATTTTATAATTGTATCTGAATAAACTTCTCAAAGCACAACGAAAGACAAATCTATCGGACAAATCTATCTGTCGTGAAACATGTTTTACTCTGCGGATCTAAGCATTTTCTCAAAGCCGTGCATCACGCACAATGAGCAAAACTCGGTTAAAGCGCGGAAGCACTTGATTAAAGATGTACACATTCAAGATCCTCGAACGAGCTAGTGTACCTCTTATCACGAGAGATTACTCTGGACAGTGTACAACAATTTAGGTAGAGGGAACGAGGGTTGGAGAACGGACGTGCCCAGGTACTTCTGGCCGTCACAAGCTGCTCTAATCGAGTCCCCCCAGTCCTGAAACCGCCGGTGTTCTTCCGTCGAGAGTCTGATGTGAGAGCGAGAAAGAGACGTAGTCCAGGGGTGGGATACGAGCGAGAGAAAAGGCGGCCAATCCAATTCCGTGCTCAAGCCCGACTGTCGTGATGGCGGAGGGTGGCGAAAAAACGTAGCCACGACCGGGGCGCAAGGCGAGCGAGGTAGGTCTCCAGGCTTTTTTGCGTTTAATCAAGGATATTCGCGGTCGGCTGGCTCGCTATTTCAGTTCGCCGAGTGTTAACCGAGGCGCGCAACCACCACCGAGTATCATACCACAGAAAGTGGATGAAGGAATCTTCGTCCTTTGACCTGCCAGAGACGCTCTTGCCGTACAATCGTCCGTAGCAATCCTCATTGTAAATTACAGCACATCCACATCATTGTTTTTGGCTCGCTGTGTCATACTGTCACATTCTTCAGTTTCTTGCGATAATTAACTAAACCAGTATAGACATATAGTCAGTTACAAGATAACAAAAGCGATAGATGGAATTAAATTATAAAAATTAAATTGTAAAACTTTTTTTACTGGAGGACAAGTTTTTAAAAACTTTTATCAAAGTGCGACTACGTATATCCTAAATTTTTGCAAATTTTTACCACTGGAGGATGGTTCAGTGTGAACCGAAACAAATTCGATTTTGTATTTGAATTTGTCAATACAGTAATTATAATGTGCACTGTTATCGTGTTTAAATTATTGGCTGCGTTCAGCACAGAAAACAACTTTGCAATTGTTGTAAAATTCTTCAATATGATTGATTTATACATTTATATCCAGGAAGTAACTAAGGGCAAGACCAATCATATTAAAGAATTTTGCAATAGTTATAAAGCTGTTTTTTCTGCTGAATGTAGCCATTACCTCGTATTGTTTCTTATTTAAATTTTAATTCTCTGAGCCTTCAAATACTTAGTTTGAAATTATAAAAGACTATTCTTACGAGATCTTAGAATTACACATTCTTATTACGAAAAGGTTATTTGATAATAAAGATAATTTATAAAACATAGAGATAGAATAATAAAGTTTATGTCATCCTATAACTACAATAACATTTATTGAATGGGATATGGATGATGAGTATTATGTCGATATAATGAATCGGAATCGGATTAATCCTAATCAACTAGATAAAGACCGCGTGCTGTGAGGCCAAGGAATCATTTCATTCGTAGAATCTAATAAAATCGATTAGAGACGCGACATCCCTTTCACTGTCATCATGATAGTCTAGACGTGATGTAGCAGAAGATGACAGTTCTAATTTCGTCCTCAAGTATCTTCGCTGTCACTCCTATAAATTACTTCATTTCGATAACGCGTTAATCATCGAAAACATCCTTTGAATTTCGAGAGGATCATTCGATGGGGGGTCTCTTACTAAAATTTTCTTATAAGGATAGATTTTCACGATCGCGATGATTACACAATAATCATCAATATTTAAAAATATAACATATGTATGTGTTATGGCCCAGGAAATAATTATATTTTGTAAATAAAAAAATTGAAGATTATAAAACAGATAAAATTTGATTTTTAAATTTAATCAATACACGTTTATGTGTATATAATATATCAAATTCATTTTAAAGCAAGTATATTAAAATTGAAGATCAGCGTTTACAAACGAGTTTTATTAAATGCCGCTCTAATATAATTGGAAATACAAGTAGTTATAATACCCGGATTCCAGAAGTATATCAATGCACGGATAATGGTACAAACGGTAAAAGGGTTGCTCCTTTAGGGGTTAAAGCCGTGATAATCATGGATGACGCTGGTCGAAACAATGCGCCCAGCATCCGTCGTCCTGGTAAGGCGTGAGTTTCGTCTACGGATTGGGAGAAAAGCGGGGCGATGTCAGAGTACGGTGATGTATGACTGAAGCGAGCTCGGAAAATACCACGTGCCCCGCCACCTAGTATATAGCAGCCCGTAAGGATTAGGGTGGCGACCTACTATATTCTCCAACGCACAGTTTCGTAATGCAATTGGATTCCTTCGGCCATCAGCACCCTCTCTTTCACCCTTAGATCTATCGTCATCGACTTTAATTGCGGGATCATTGCTCTTATGAAATTTTTTCTATCGAGTGCTCCTTATAGAAGAATATAACTAATTTAATATTCTCGATGCAATGTACAATATTTCTGATTAATAGGCATTAACGTCAAATAGATATTAACACCATAAACATAAATAATTAATAATAATTTAATGATTAAAAATTGGAACGTAATTTTAATTTAAAACAGAAGAATGTTCAATAATATAATTAATAATAAAATTATAATAACTAATAAAATAAAATAAATAATTA
>NW_017305569.1:3274591-3275196 GCF_001594115.1 Trachymyrmex septentrionalis | reverse complement strand
GCAATGTCTTCAGAAAGAAAATAAATAACCCATTCAGCAAACGAGAATGTAGTATCATTTATCGGTAATATTGACTACTTTCTTATCAGTTCCATTTGAGAACATTCAATTTCTTCATTTCACCGTAGCGCTGCAAAAGGATCAATCAAAGTTAGAGGTCAGCTTTGTGCAGCATTGAAAAATTATGACGAGCAAAAATTCTGTAATACAAATTTATTTATTTTTAATTAATTTAATATTTTATAATGAAGCAAAATCGTATCATGCTGTCGTCATTATTCATGGAGTTCTTACTGGAAGTGAGAGCATGGAACTCATTAGCAACAGAATTGAGGAGGTAGGTGAAATGGACTGGAGCAAAATGGTTATTGATTGTAAACATCGCAATACCATTGTTTCATTATTCAAAGATAGTTAACTGATTTTTTTACGTCTACGTTTTTTGCATTATTTTTATTGATGAATATATGCTCTATTGTAAAATCATTTATAAATAAAGAAATTTTATTATAGTGTTCATTTTTATTTTTCAAATAATATTTTATACGCCTTTGTGCGTCATACTGTCAATAAATCATTTTATGTCAAATTATTTTTACGTTAAA
>NW_017305569.1:3270793-3274491 GCF_001594115.1 Trachymyrmex septentrionalis | reverse complement strand
ATTTAAAAAGTTTAGGTGTATATACATAACCGGAAAAAAAAAAATATATATATATATATAATTTATGATATATGAATTTTTGTAAAAAGATTAAAATTTTTTATATTTAATATACATATCTTCACAGATGCATCCTGGAACTCCAGTGTACAACACTGTTAGATTCGCAGGCTGGAGTAGTCTAAAACCAATGTGGAAACAGGTAGAGGAAATAGGCATGGATGTGCTTTCTATAGGTGCTGCATTTCCTGAGGGGATTAATTTAATAGGTTATAGTCAAGGAGGTTTATTAGCTAGAGCTATATTGCAAAGATTTCCTATGCATAATGTTAGAAATTTTATTTCCTTAAGTTCACCGCAAGCGGGGCAATACGGAAGTACGCATATTATGATATACAAATAGAAAATAAAACAAAGATTTTGTTCTAATTATAAAATTCTGATTTCAGCACGTTTTCTGCGTTTGATTTTCCCAGATTTAGCTTGTGAGACTGCTTATGAACTCTTTTATTCACGACTTGGACAATACACCAGTGTTGGAAATTATTGGAATGATCCTCATCATCAAGTTACTAACTTTAACTTTTATTTTATGTATCAAGTATATTATTGTATATTCTAATATACATTTTTTTTCAGGAATTTTATTATGAGTACAACAAGTTTCTACCATATGTGAACAATGAAATCAACAGTTTCAACAATTCTGACTATAAAATAGGTTTAACTAAGTTGAAACATATGATACTTATTGGAGGACCGAACGATGGCGTTATCACTCCATGGGAAAGCAGTCATTTTGGATATTATGACAATAACAACACAGTGATAGACATGCGTGATAGAAATATTTATAAATTTGATACTATTGGTTTAAAAACGTTAGATAAACAAGGCAAGTTAAAGATCATCACAGTGCCTGGAATTTCTCATACTGAATGGCATAGAAATATTTCTATAGTAGATCAATTTTTGTTACCATACTTAGACTAAATAAAATAAAATTTAAGTAAAATAAAATTGAAAACTTGCCAAATATATAACAAATATTATATCACAAATTACTATTTGTTATATATATATATTGCCATGTCTAACAAATTTAAATTAGAACATTATTTTTATATTTTGTTTCTCGCATTTTATACTCAAATAGGTTAATATAAATTTATGATATGTACCCGTGGTGGAAGTAAAAAGGTGTGCTCGTTTTCGAAACTAATTTCGTAACTAATTTCATCGACCGTTCTGTGCATAACCAGATGCGGTTATTTTAGACATTTACATCGCAATAACTTTGAAGTGACATATTGGATATGAGTACGTATCAAAAACGTGTACAAATAGTTTCCGAAAAAATAGGATGTAGAAATTTACATTTTTTTCGATTTCCAAAGGAAAGACCGCGGCAACATGGCGGCTTCTGAATATTATGTTCTTCTTATGTTTAAAATGCGCAAGAGTACTTTTTATACTTCCACCATGCATATATCTGTATGGGTGCACATGTTTTTGTGTGCATGCATGCTAATTGTATGCTATATATATATATGCTTGTTAATGTATGTAGCACACAATAAGATTTTTTATACATATACTTAATTTTTTATACGTACCATATACAAAATATGAAGTCTGAATCTATATATTTAAAAATAGTGAAAATTAAAATAGTGTAAATTACTTGTAATAGGAAAATTTATTTAATGTAAATTATTTAGATTTATATGTATAAAGTAAATAGGAAAAATTTTTGAACAGCTTTTATACTCATTAATAACTTTATTAAAGATTTTCCATTACAAAATTATTATTTTATGACTATTATTTTTTCTTTGACTATTTTTCAGAGTATTTTAAGAGTGTCTTAAGTATTGTTAGCATCTCAAAAATTGCCTTATATTATTAAATGTCTATATATACAGGTCCCAACATTCGCGAATTATAACAAGAATGTTCTTGAAAAAATATAAAAATATTTGCTATGTATTTGCCACTCCGAGCAGTAATTTATCAAACATTAAAGTTAAAAAGCCAATTATAGATTACAATTAAACATCGTTCGGCTAAACGGTAATTTTGTGGAAGACGATAAAAGTTAAATATATAGTTCAAGATAAAGATAAAAAAATAATAGTCATCTAATTGTAATCTATAATTGAGTTTTAACGTCTTCATTATAATGTCTGAAAAATTATTGTTCGGAACAACAAATGGCAAATACTTTTACAACTTTTTTAAAACTTTTGTTATATTTGATCTATGTATTTTATAACTCCCTATAGATATATACATACATATCATATTAGAAAAAATTTATCTTAAAATAAAAAATTCAAAACTGTTATCACATACGTTCAATATAATAATCCACATAATTATTTAGATCAGAACTTTTTATTATGGGTAAAACGTGTGATAAGATCTAATGCCCATTTCGGTTGATCCGAAGGAACCATATGACCTGCATTTCGTATGAGAACTTCTGTTAAATTGTCAACGCTTTTTGTATAGCCCGCTACTTTGTTTCCAACCATCCATATTTTTCTTGACGTTTTCTTATACTTGTCTGCTCCAGACCATTGTAAATTTTTTAAGTAATTTTCCGTGAGTGGATATGCCACGATAATATCTAATTGTCCATTGTAAATAAGTACTCTATAATGCTGCAGAAGATCTGTCAATAAAGGTACTATGGATTGCATAACGTCTTCTTTTAAATGTTCCTCGACAGTTTTGGTTTCAACATGAAAAGTGCTATTGCCCACGTGTATAGCATGTCTGACGTTAGCTTTTTGAATCCATTCAGACATCCAATCGGAATCATTGCCATCTTTCGTAAACAAATAGTTGAAATAATAATCAAAACCAGTTAAATTTTGAAATAGGGATGGCGTGCCATTTAGATCGCTATTAAGGAGTGTATCAAATATTTCAAATGCTTCGAGATATTTCTTCTGTTTAATCAACTCGCGACCCTTGTTTTCATATACTTGAAATTGAGTTTTCCCATTTTCATCTATCAGCCCGAGTTGATACAAATAATCGCTATATAGCAATTGATTCTCTGGATCACACAGTCCGTTACCAATGGAAAGGCCTTTTAAGTTAATTTTTGTTTCTGCTTTGACATTATAATTGTTAATGGTATAAGACACTGCTGGTACATATTTACCAGCATATGATTCACCAGTGACAAAAAAATTATTGTTTTGTAGCTCTGGGAATAACAAAAAGAATTGTACCAAGGCAGTAAGAATATCTTTTCCTACTTGTGTTTCATTCTTTACATATCCTCTTTCATCATCAGTGAAACTATATCCAGTACCAACTGGATTGTCAATATATATTAAATTGTGTGCTATATTCCATGAATATTTTCGCATTGTCAAAGTTTTGTTAGCAGTAACTATAAATGGACCATTTTCCATAAAAAGACCAAACATAGAAGTTGCTCCTGGGCCACCTTGCAGCCATAATATTACTGGTGCAGTCTTTGGATTGTGCTATGGCACACAAATAATGATTGTTTAATTTTGATTGTAAACCAACTTAAATTATAATGGAATCATGAACTACCTAATCATACAATCTATATAATTTTTAATGCCTGAAGAATTATGTGTCATACTCGTAGAAAATATGTTAACAAGATTAAATAAATTTTAAAAATAAAATTTAAAAAAATGGAAATTCTT
>NW_017305569.1:3268953-3270587 GCF_001594115.1 Trachymyrmex septentrionalis | reverse complement strand
ATATATATATATATATAACACTATATAATCAAAAAATTTTTTATGATAACTATCCTAGTAAATAAACTATCAGCAATACAAATTGGTATCAATTGTATTTGTATTAAGTGTGTTTTGTTGATAGGACTTTATGTAATTTGACATAATCAACAGAGTGACAGCAGAAACTGAGCGAACCTATTGAATCCAGAAATTGTATGAAATCTATAGCCCTTCTTAAATTCAGTCGTAGTTCAAATTTTACAGAAAATGTAGCACTTTACAAAATCTGTTTTCGACAGATTCGATTGTATAGATATAATTTCTTTTACGAGGGGATTATTAATCATTACTTACCATGGCTGGAAAAAACCAGAAGAATAGATTAGAATTGAACGTTTTATTAACTGTGAGATAACCCGAGTAACTGCTAATATCGCCCATCTCTTTGTGTTGGACGAGAGCCTTTGCTCGCGCCTCCTCAATTTTTCCATTTTCTATTAAAGGCGTCAGGAAAAGCGGCGCACCAACATCCTCCTCATCGGTGAGTTGAAACTGCTTCAATTTGGGATATACATTCAAATATCCACTTATACTTTCGTGCGGTAATATGAGCAATAATGTGCTCAAAGTTAGCATAAGAACGCTGTACATATTGTTAGTTCAATGTTACAATCGATACTGCCTGATATTGCCTTACTATACTGGATACTGAATTAACTGAACTCAATAAATGTATCTAATTGTAGCTTGTCATGTTAATTATTGCTGTACCGATACAATTACTTTGTTTTTATCAATGACGTGACAAATATACAATAGGTTATAACACGTGACCATGTTATTATGGAGTGCGTTCCAAAACTTAACTCTGTCAACCCAATATCATTTTATCTTTGTTCACGAATGCTAAACAAGGATAAAGGATAATTAACAGAGTTGAATTTTAGAACGTATTCAAACACCTTTAAAAGTATCTTTGCATGGGACTTGGGAGCATTGAACCGAAGTTATAACATCGATGTTATGAAACTGGCCAATCACACTTACTCCCTTCTTTAGAAGAATAGCTACGATTGGCTAGATTCATAACATCGATAACTCAGTATAAATCGGGCCGTCATACAGAATGCACCTGTAATACATTTTGTACTGATTATATAGGTAAATAGTATTATTCAGACTTAAGTATTATTTAATTGTAAGAGATTCGTTGCTTCATATAAATGATTTAAATGACAATGGTCGAAATGAGATAGCAAAATAATATAACATAAGGCTAACTATAAGCCTGTTCTTTTTAATTAAACTTTTGCACTAGTTCAGTTTTTTCCTTTCCTCTTCAGGAGAAAGATGAACTGATGCAAAAGTAAAGAACAGGCCTACAGTTTTGTACACAAGTGATGATGTTTTATACAGCAAAAGAGAAACAACGTTTTTAACTAATCAATATAATGTTTTATTGGAAATAATACTATGTATATAGAAGATGATTGGGTGATTCGCTTGTTACTTATATGCAGATCACACGTCACTAGTGACCAGAGTGTAAAACTGTAGCGCGGCATTTGCCGCTTGTTATACTATCAGCTGATCAACTTAACTATACCAAGGCAATTGAAAGCGATACATTCCCTTCGCATTTGAATCTGTTT
>NW_017305569.1:3246507-3268853 GCF_001594115.1 Trachymyrmex septentrionalis | reverse complement strand
ATATATATATATATATATATAATTTCGGTTCTAGTTGAGTAACTACTATTGTGCGTCGTAAATTTATATTCTTATTCATCAAAACTGTAATATTAATAATTTGTTGTCTTTTTATCATGATATAATAATAATAGTAATACAAAATTTCTTGGTTATTAATTATTAAATTGTGCAAAATATCAGATTCTCTCTATTAAATGTTACAAACTTTATTAATTTTATATATCTTTTTCTTTTTACAGTTGCTGTGATATGTTTATTGTAGACATCAAGTCAGATATTTACGTACATCTACATACGGATATTCAAAATGAATGATTCTTTCCTGGAAGAGTTAGAACTAATACCAAAAGAATCAAAAAAGACACCTCAGCAACCAGATCGCCATGTAACTACCAGGCACGCTACTTCATCTCCATTAACTCATTTCTTAGAACAAAATGAGAAAGATGAAATTATGCGACAGAAGGAACATTTTACGATAACAATTCCAAGTACACCTGATATAAAAATCATAGATAGTAAAGAATCTTCTTCAAAAAATTCCAAGAAACAATCTGATCAAAATGTGAAAAAACATTCTGTGAATGTAAAAGCATCAGAGAAAACTGAGAAGATAGCAGACAACAAAAGAAAGTCTTTGGATATGAAAATAAAAATAAGCAATAATAATCAGCAAAGTACTAGTGGAGAACAGAAAATAAAACTTCATGAAGCAAAATATTCTAAAGCACCTGAAAACAAAGATCGTAAACGACGTTCAGGATTGTATAAAGAAATTACTTATACATTCTCTAAAGAGAATAAACGTTCTCTTGATTCTTCTATTAATAATTCTTCAGATACTTCTAGTAAGGAAAATAGTCGTCCCTCTGATTCTTCTAAAGAGGCTGGTCCTCATAATTCAATTAAAGAGAAGGAAAAGTCAACTGATAAATTGAGGAAATCAGGTATGAAAATACAAGATCAAGATCCAGTTATTTTACTTACTGCTATCAAAGAAGTGATAAGCACATATACCAAACAAGAAAGCACAAAAATTCTACGTGCTATGCAGGAGCTACATATAAACTCTCAAGCTACCTTGATAAAAAATCTCTTGAATCAGACAGATGATCTGGTTAAAGAAATGCATCCCAGTAAAGAGTCAGCTAAAATGAAAGCATTGATTGATGAGAATGAGCAATTACATCAGGAATTAATGGTTATGCGAATGCAAAACGAAAGTTTACAGAATAAATTAGAAGAACTTGAATTTTTGAGACAAGAAAATGCGACTTTGAAATTAAAGTATAACGACCTAACTCAAACATAATATACAATTGCGTTAAATATTGGACCACGAAATATTTTATTTTTTGCACAAAGTGCTAATCAGGACATTTATTTTAATTGCTTGACATACATTTTAAAATATAGCAAACTTGAGAAACATATTTTTTGCACGAAAACTGCCATAAGAGATTACACTTACTAAACTACTAATATTTGCATTTATTTTTATTTAATGCCATGGTAATATAAAGAATATTTAAGTATTTAATGCCATAATGATATAAAGAATATTTAAGTATTAATACGTAGTAAAATAAACATGTTGACTTATTAAAATATCGACGACATTGTATATCATTAAAATAATTTATTTTTTTACAAAAATTTTAGATATAATTAGATATTAGTGTTTAGATGTATGCGCACTATTTTAAAAGTTTATCTTATAATAAAGATTTTGTAACATTTAATAAATGGATTTATACTTACAAAATTGTTTCAAATTTATTTATGTTTCAAATTTCATAATTCCTTGTCATCAAAATTAATAGGACACAATTTTATTCTTATACTATTGGAATATTTTACGCGGTAAATTAATTTGAAATAAATAGAATTATTTGATTCATCAAATATTAATAAAGTTTTTAGGATATTAAAAAGTATTTTTAGAAAAAAAAAATATAATATATATATTGTGTGCGTGCGTGCGTGCGTGTGTGTGTGTGTGTGTATGTGTGTGTGTGTGTGTATGTGTGTGTGTGTGTGTATGTGTGTGTGTGTGTGTATGTGTGTGTGTGTGTGTATGTGTGTGTGTGTGTGTATGTGTGTGTGTGTGTGTATGTGTGTGTGTGTGTGTATGTGTGTGTGTGTGTGTATGTGTGTGTGTGTGTGTATGTGTGTGTGTGTGTGTATGTGTGTGTGTGTGTGTATGTGTGTGTGTGTGTGTATGTGTGTGTGTGTGTGTATGTGTGTGTGTGTGTGTATGTGTGTGTGTGTGTGTATGTGTGTGTGTGTGTGTATGTGTGTGTGTGTGTGTATGTGTGTGTGTGTGTGTATGTGTGTGTGTGTGTGTATGTGTGTGTGTGTGTGTATGTGTGTGTGTGTGTGTATGTGTGTGTGTGTGTGTATGTGTGTGTGTGTGTGTGTGTATATATATATGGAAATAATATCTTAATAATTCGTATTAATGAACTGCTATATTTTCATATATACGTATTATTTATATACAATATAAACACTTTCTTGCGATGATACATTTCTCATGAAATACTTAAAGTGTGAATATCTTTGGCAAATTAGCCAAATTGCAAAGCTGTATGCATTCGCAACTAAAAATACGTATAAAAACGATTGAGAAATCATGTCAATTCATTATCAATAGCTTACAAATAACTTAATTTTAAAGTAAATGCACAATCTAAAAACATGCGTATATTTCACTAAGCACACAAACTTCAACAATAACGGCATTTTAAAATAATTGCACTGTTTATAGATAAATCCATTAAAAAAAATTTTTAATGCCAACATTTTGCAAATATTTTGCGTGAAAATTTTAATGCACAATTAAAACGTATTAATTAATTTATTTGAACAAAATTTCTAGCTCATAAATACAAATACACTGCAAAATCTGTCGGAAATAGACTTTGCAAAATATTTTGCCTACATAGGCAAAATGTGAATGTAAGTCTAACAAAATCTATTAATAAAATATAACAGATTTATTGCATAAATCAAATCTGCCATTTCATTATCATTTAAATAATATATTAAATTTATGTATTAATTATATAAAAAAAATTATGTATATAAAAAACAATAGCACATATGCATATACATATATAATTCTGAATGTAAGAACAATTATTTTGTTAAAATGACTTTGTGATAAATACGATGATATTAAATTTCTGAGTTCTCCATGAGATAAAAATTTCTTTTAAATTTGGAAATGTACATGATGTTATAGTATTTGCAAACTTTTTTTACCATATTTTTTTATCATTAATGTAAATTATACTCACTTATTTTACAATGATATAACTATCTTTTTATATATATTCTTAACATATTTATAATATTTTGATAAAAATATTTGCATCGCGTAACCTTGGTCAGGTATTTGATTTTTTCAACAAAATCTATTAATTGAGCTCTTTTCAATATATTTTTCTGATAAGTTTAGCAATTTTTAAAAATAACGATCATATCGATCAAATAAAAAATATGAATAAATATTCATGAAAGAGAAATATGCCAACACACTCACATGCACACATATGTATAAACGTAAATCATCATCGGGCAAAAATTCCAAATTGTTCTTCAAGCTTGAAATGTTCAATTTTTTTGTCCAATTTTTTGGATATTCCCGGTAAAAAAAATTTGTCATAAAAACGTATAAAGTTATGCAAATTATATAAAGGTATATATAATTATATTTTTTCCCGGGATGCTAAAGTTATTTTTCTGAATATATTTCAATTATTCTTATTTCAATTATCTTTCCCCTATAATATATGGATAAAGATTACACAAAAGGATGAAGACATTTTCTATACAAACATTTTTTTTATGTATAATTTATATATAATCTATTTATTTGTATTTGTGTATATTTTTATACTGAAAAATTTTTATCCAAAGGGTTTAAGCCAAAGAATTGGATGTTTATTCATATTTTCTAATAATTTTAGAAGTGATTTTGAAAACGATTTCCATTATAAATATTGTCTTATTCATCCTGAAAGAAAAATTATCTTGAAGGAATTCATTCAAGATTTCCTATATTACGTAGAAATCTGTATCCATTGCACAATACACATATAAATCATTAATTATTTAAGAACTGATA
Source organism: Trachymyrmex septentrionalis (assembly GCF_001594115.1). NCBI lineage: Eukaryota > Metazoa > Arthropoda > Insecta > Hymenoptera > Formicidae > Trachymyrmex > Trachymyrmex septentrionalis. Next base: position 3,264,718 of record NW_017305569.1, on the reverse strand, counting down.
TTTTCTATATTCAATCACGAGTCAATGATTCTGCTTGTCTTCTTCTTTCTTCTGGTATTTCTTCTCCCTCTTCATATTGATCTTCGTTATCAGTTCGCTCTCCTTCTTCGGGCGGTCTCGTCCACCTAATAAAACGATTTTTGAAATCATATTTATTGAAAAATGAATTTTCTGTTTATGTCTGTTTTAATTCATATTTGTGAATTAATTCCTCTCTATTATTTTATGTTTATGCTATTATCGTGTTTAAGTGTATGTACTTATATCCGTGTGTATGTCTTAATCAAATAAGTATGAAAATGTATTGTTAATCATAGATCATTGCTCATTAATTGCAACTTTTGTACAGTTTGCTACTAGATTTTTGTATCAAATTTTTGTCATGAAGCCTTAACCTAATTATGATTTTATATACATATAGATACAATTAAAATTGCAAAATTTTAATATCTATTATAATTTAAAAATAGTGTAAAATCTAACCTGATTAGTGTTTCCGGTGATCTGTAGAGGAAGATCAATTTGGCAAACAAGTCTTCTTCGAGACATAAATCGCCGCTCTCGCGGACCAAGTAAATATCTAAGCAAAGGCGAAGGATTCTGTCGACATAGGGTAAATCATCGAACATGATCTTGGGGGCCATATCACTGACGATTTTCCGCATCATTTGACTTATAACTATCACCGCTGTAGTATACAATCCTATGATCCTGTTCGTAATTATGTAATTTTTAATCAATTATAATAACGATTTCATAAAATTATTATAGTTTTACAAAAAATTTTTCATAAAACTTTGTCATAAGTATGTCTATGAAAATCAACTATTTCACTATTAATTTACCCAAATCCGCTGATGAAGCTTAAGCTCTCGGGGAATGCCTTGTCGTTGAATAGGAACATCATGATATAGTTGCAATCATTTAGTGGTATCTGGTTAAAAAAATCAGAGTCTGTGCATGCTTCACGAACTATCCACCATTGTTTATGATCACAACATGTCATGTCCGTTGATAATCGGATACTCATGTTTCTGTAAAGGTACTTTTCATCTGTGTCAGATTGACCTACTACTAAAAACATATTATAAATAATATTATCTTATCTTTCTATAATTCTTATCTTTTTTACATGTTGCTTAATAACGTTCGATTATGCTTACGTAAACGTAGCGGTTTCATTAATTGTGTAACAACATTGATGGTTCTAGCAGTGACTTTCAAAAATTTCGGAAAGGCACTTTGCAATATTACTGTCGCATTTGTTGCACCAGGATCCTTACTTAACATGTCTACTAATGTTTGTCTTACAGGATTGAACTCTCCGTTTACGTAGGCTGGCAATGTTATATTATGATCTGTTACAGTGATTCCACTGGCATCTTTGATATCTGTTTTCCTTGAAACTGCCCATTCCACGTGTACACTTATTGTTGTAGTATTAGAGGCCAGTTCTGCTATCAATCTGAAAAAGATGATAATATAATAAATATTTGTTTTTAATGTATTTTTGTAACATGAAACTCTTATACCATCTGACATTTTTAATTCTTTTTCAGAAGAATATCTGATGCTTTTTTATTAAACAATCAGGCTTAATTATATATATTTTTATTAATTATATATATTAATATGCATGTATCAGTTATATAGCAGTTATATATATTTTCAGATTTTAAGTGTAATAATCTTTTTCATAAATTACCTTTTTTTATCAGGTGGGGAAATACCCCAAAGTGTTCCTGAGGAATTGCCAAATTTTACCGCAGCCACATCAGAATGGACATAATTTTCAAAGAAAGTAACAGCTGACTTCTCTGTCGAATATACTTGTAAATTTGTAAGAGTTGTGTAATCCGTTTCCGTATATTCGATGATAGAACTGCCTTGTGCCGACATGGAATAGATGGGTTCGTATGGACCGATTCGTACTTTCATGGATACATCATAAGGTAAATTGGACGCGCCAACGGTACTACCAAGGGCAAAGAGAAGCAAAGGGAACCAGATTAAGCCAATTATGAGTAAAAGAACACTTCCGCCTACCAAGTACTTGCTCATTTGTTTTTTCTTTACTCCTCGTGGTTGAGGGTAGTCTGATTCGACTCCTCGCATACACTAAAATTTTATAAAATAATATACTTATTATAATTTTTATGTATTATCTATTTGGCGCATGTTATGTAATTTAATATTTCTATGCTAAAATAAATCAATTACATATCTTCTTATATAAAATTTATATAAAAATTTTAAATAAATATTTTTAAGAAAATTGAAAAAAATTATCCCAGAAGCATTATATATTTTCTATAAAACTCACTTTGATTTGATAAATACTAGCAAAGACATCTTCCATCTTAAACCAATCCATTATAGGCATAGATGTGTCAGTCCAAATCCAATCCATCACTGCCCGAAGTTCAAAAAGGAATGGGACTAACATAAATCTACAAAATAACTTACTTAGATCAATATAATAAAAATAATAAAAATATTTAATAAACATTTCACTAACCCTTTAAATAAGGCATAATTCACAACACTGTACTTCTTGCACAAGAAATTACCCAATATTCGAGTTGGATATCCTTGTCGTAATTGATAAGCTGCTAGTAAAAGATAGAAGCATTTCACCATGTACCAGATTTGTGGCGGAAGTTTATCATTAAATTGTCTGTAATTATAAGTTATACATTATAATTATATATTATACATAATGTATAAATGTCAAAAATAATGTACAATATTTACCTTTCTGTCACGCTCGGTAAAATGAAGAACATCCATAGATGAACACCAAGTACTAAGCAATACTGGAAAATTAATTTTCCCACAATAGATTTTTTTAGGAAAAGAGCTCTATCGATAACAATTAGAGCAAATTGTAATAATAACATTAATAGGAAAGGCATAGGAACTCGATTTTCCTGCAAATAAGCCGCTACACCGCCATCGCCTTGCTGAGTCTAAAATTATAGAATAAAATCATATAATATTAATGTGTATCATCCTTTATGTAAACAAATAATATTTATATGAGTATTAATAATAATTTCATCGAGCCGCTTTCTTCTTATATACTTACTCCAAATGCAGAAAATCCAAAAATAAGCAGAAGAAAATTAAAGAAATCACAAAGGAACATGTAGGCGTAAACATTCGTTTTTTCTTTGCCAGCTGGATCAATAATTTTCTTAAAGAAATTTTTTATTGGTTTAACGTGTTTAGTAACTCTGCAAAATTCAACAATATAATTTAACGAAGCAAATTAACAAGACTTATAAAAAGCATGCTTAAATAAAACAATTACTTACGCTGTATTCATCGTTTCAGAAAACACTTTACTGTGAGGATCTTCTCCTTGCACAGCTATAAGTTTCTTGTTCTCATCTGTTACGGATGGAACATTATCATCTAATACATGATCATTCGAAGATTGTTTTTGAGATTCTTTTATTTCTTTGTGAGAACTACAACATATTAAAAAATAAGTGTCATACATTTATTAACACAAAAATTTTAGATGTACAAATTTTTAGACATTTTTCCGAAAGATTCTAACGTACTCGGTTTCTTGTTGTATGTCTAATTCTTCTTGTTCTTTGTCTGAAAATGATGGTTTTGCCTGCTCTGCAGGTAACTGAGAAGGAATTATTTTTCGTGGAGATGCAGCTGTCCATTGACCCAAGGATTTTAGCATAAGTCTATAGACCAATCATAAGCATTATTCTTTATAAAATATTTGTATATACGTTATTATTATTGTTTTGTTTTATTTGTACCTATGGAAGAATAGTATAAGGAGCAATAATAAATCCCATAGAGCGTAATTGGAATCTTTTAAAACACCAATAATCCTCGGCTCGTATAGTGGATGACTTATTGGAGCCTTTTGATTCCAAGGAATCAATTCCAGTTGGAAAATACATTTTATTATAACAATGGCCTAAAAATTGGAATACTTACATTGAGGTTCTATATATGTATAGATTTAGGAATAAATTAGGAGATATATTTTTTACCTCGACATATGCGATCATTGTTATCCAGAATGTTTTTGAGGGTCGTGGGATTGTTAAAGAACCCCATAAGAATACCATAAGTGGCAATGGTGTCGAGAGTACTGACGCGTTCTTAATTTGATGTATAAACACCATAAAGTAACAAAGTATACTAGAATGCGCCAAAATTCCAAACCAGATAGACGCTGCCAATTGTACGATGGGAGGTTGATCCACTTCTGAGAGTTCTCCAATTTCTTCTTCTTGTTCGACTGCCAAGGCTTGTGAGAAAAGTGTGCTGTTTACATAAAATCTTCAAGTTAATTATATTTTGTAGTTAAAATAAATTATTCAACATAAATTTACATAGAAGAAAGATGATCTAGCTGTTAAATGTATATATGTAACAAATAAAAATTATTTGAAGTATAAAAATTTATAGATGAAATAAAAATAGATATAAATATACACAAAATTGTTACTTAAATAGAAAAATTTAGAGAAGTAATTTTTGTATATATACAAAGGAATAATTTTAGATATCAAAACTGAATAGTAATAAAGAACAGAGATGCATCTTTCTTTTCAGATAAATTGATATCAAAAGCACATTTAAAGCCCAGTTCAGGAACTGTGAAATCTGAACCGTGAAACCTGAAAATGGAACTAAAGACATTTGACAATATTAATATATTTGCAACAGTGGATGTTATTCGTTTTCGTCGTTCACTGTATAATCAAAAAGACACGCAAGTTGTACATCGCGCCAAGTCAATTTTTTTGCTCTTTTCGTGTCAGGAAGTGATCCTTTTTGCCACAAAACAAAGTAGAGGTGGCAGTCAATTATTAGATGTAAAAGGATCTTATCTGACGTGCCGCATGCGAGGAGAGGCGTGCGAATAGTGCATTTATAAAATAGTAAAAAGTCAAGTACATTGAGATGCTTGGGTTTTACGACACACTTTTGATACCTGGAGGAGGACATGTCCAATCCTCGCTCCAAACTCGGCGCCAGAATTCGGATGTGCGGCACTGCCAGCGAGCTCCTCTTCCTGACACAAACAACACCACACTCTTTCTACGTTTACTTCGTACAAATATGTTACGAGAGTAAAGAATTTTAATCATGAATTTTAAAACATTATATTATTAATTCTATTATTCACGAAGAAAAAAAGATAATAATAAGAGATAAATTTGGAAGAAAAATTATATTAAAACAAATTATAAAAAAACATTGAAAAAGATGTATTATATTAGAATATTACATCAAGCTTCTAGTTATAATTGAAAAATTTGTTTTTTCATTACAATGAATATGTTACGTGAAACTTACGACAATTGATCTGATCCCTCAATCATGAAACGATTTTTATACCACACAAACAGCATATACTGTTATTTTGAAGGACCTTTATTTTAGTTATCTAATTTTTTTTACCAACAGAGCTCAAATCTTTTCATTATAGATTAATACTTGTTGATCGAGTTCATATAAGATCATGTCACAAATATAATACAAAAATTTTTACGTGTCCTAATCCTGTCGGATTTTGATTTATTAAACAAATTTGGAAATTTTATGTTTTATAATTAAAAGGTTCATAATTTAAGAAATAGCAAAATATAAAATTGAATTTTATTTCAACAAGTTATAATATATAGTTTAAATATTTCTTTTTTTATATTTAGACTTAAAATAAAAATAAATTTGTATATATCTTCTACATTATTTAATTAATATTATAATAAAAAGATTTGAAAAGCAAAAACAATTATTTTATTTTAATAAAAGTTAACTGTAATTTCCATAAATTACAATAAATAATTGTTATAGAGATAAAATTCGATATTAGTTTGGTGTAATCAATATACAAGAATCACTTTTGCTAAGTGCATAAATGAAACATATGATACATTTATAAAATATCTATTAAAGCAATTCACACAAAATAAAAGCCCTTACCTATCATCTTGCGGTTGCGGTTGGCTCGGACCTTCTCCAGGATCATACTGCTCCTCCATATTGCCATTTGTAGCTGATCTGTTACAGCGAGCACATTTACTACTAGCATCTACGTATTATCGTTTTAGTTTCAAGTTTGGAAACTGCTAAAACCATCTTTTATACTTACACACATTCTTTAAAAGTTATATTTTAGATTTCTTAAAAATTTATTATCGCGAGATATATCGAAAAAGCATAAGTTATAATTATGTTTTCGACGCCAACTAATTTTGAAGCTACTAATTTTATATGCTTTGCAACATTGAATAACAAAAATGTAATTCTTTACTGCATTTTTAAATAATGTTACATAGCTTTAAAAACAAATATTAAATTATCCAATAATTAGATGATTTATAAATACATTACACATATGCAGTAAAGCATTTATAAAAAATAAAAAAATATTAAATTAAAGTAAAAAAATTATGTTACACAATGTATTTACATAAGAGATCGGCATCTTGTAAAAAATGTTTGAACGAAATATATACACAAAAATAGCAGCAACACAAAATGGAAATAATTTAAGCAACTATAATATTATATTTACAAGTTAATGCTTGAAAAGCCATAATGGCACAAAAAATTGAATAATACTCCTAATATATAATTTTATAACTGAATAATTAACAATATAAATTTTCTTAAAAAAGAGAATAAAAAGGTAACTCCAAAATTTTTTAATAGTAATTTAAATATACAGTCTCTCAATTTTATTAAACAAACATAATACGTTTTATTTTAATGTTATGACTATATAAAAGTTTTTATAGAGAGCAAATTCTTACCGTTCCTGTATCAGAGGCTGCCACATTTGATTAATTCCTAATCGCATTCCCATTCTAAAATCTGGTTTCGCCTAAATATAATTATCAAGTATTAAAAAAGTATTACTATATGTTTTTTTATTTGTAAATTAAAACTTTAATTTTTAAAAATAATAATTTGTATATACCTTTAGGACCTTTTTTTCCTTCGCTAAAACCTTGCGAATATATCTGTAGTCGTAGGAGAATCGATTTAGATATTTTGTCATTGAAGTTAGAGTGCTGTTAATCATCACCAAGAGAAACTTGAAGTACGTAAAGAATGAGACTTTTTTCTGTTCTTCTTCTTTCTTGTCGCTCTCCTTATCTTCTATTTTCTCTTCTTCTATATCTGATGGTTCTGGTGTTTTGGCCAAGTCTGTAGCTTCTTTTTCTTCCGTTTCCATCTCTACTGAAGTGAGACTCGTTCGATCGGGACCCTAAATAATTTTTCATAAATTTTATATATTAGAAAATATTACTTGGTGCTTAAACTGTGACCGTGTGCTTGAAACTAATTAAATCTGCTGAGAAAAATGCATAAGTGCATTTAAAGTATATAGTCACACAGTGCATCGAATAATTGTCGTATCTCTATAAAAATTTTAAACGAAATAAAGCAATTTTTAAATACTGTTTTAAGTCCAAATATTTTATCTAATAATACTCGAGTTGCAAAAATCTTAACTTTAAATTAAATAATTATCCATAATTGGATTTTATCATAATTAAGATTTATATTTTTGAATTTCAATTAATATTTATTTTATACTTACTCTTACTGTACAATAAGCGTACAATAAGCATTACAAGTGATTACAAAGACTACATGTAGAAAATATGAAATAAGTCTTCATATAAAATACACATATGTGTATAAATGACGAAATATCTTGTCATCATTCTGTGATTATAACACATATAAATTAATAAAAAATAAGTACAATGTTAAATAATGTGAGAAGACGATAAAGATAGTAGTAAAATTTTATATCCAATACTGCTCCTACGAAGCTGAGAGTTTATGAGAGAAGAAGATATATCATCGAGCACTAAAAGCGTTACGCAAATATAAACGAATAATCCACTTGCCATATAGAATTCGTTGCTGTGATTGCTTTGTATTACTTGTTATTGTGTTAACTTATATTTAATAAAAAAACAATAAATAAATAAAAATATAGCGGAAAGTTTTTTTGGTTAAAATATAAATTAAACTGCCTTAAACAGAGATCTGGAATAAGATATTAATATTAAAAAGAAAATAATAGAAATTGTTATTGTTAACAAAAATAAATCACAGCAAGTTAATATAATTTGTAAAAAGTAAAATTAATTGCGTAATAAAATCGAGATGCACATAAAGTAGAACAGATTGCTTTATCGCGCAGACGAACGACAAAGCAATAATACAATGATACAAGAAGAATATACTAGCACAAAAGTAGTACAAAACGATCCATAGAAAGCTAATAGTCAGTCGAATCTTATTTAGGAGACAATCTACTGTTGAATTTTTTCAGAGATTTAACAAAAATAAAAAGAAGTATTTTAGCGTTTGTTGAAATAAATGTAAAATTAATATAAATTTTTTTTAAGTGACTTTGAAAAATGTACTAATATGACTTTACTGCTATGTGTTTTTGTATAAGATGTGGATTTAAGTCTCCTATAAAAAAGAATCAACCGCATAATGCACCAACGGTGAGATCTGTCTTCGACAATTCGCCCTTAAAGACAGTATTATATACAAGAGTAAAAAGTGACAGTTATAGGCAGACAAATGCCTGTAGCGGTCATGCAGCCTTTTACTGGGAATCGGGATGTCTCACATCGGTGGCCATGGCAGTGTCGGTCTCGGAGCGAGCGCTTAAATAGGACATGGATGATTTCTTCCGTGTCAAAGGTACACTTCTACGTCGAAGTCTCAGGGCGTCCTTTTCTGTTCCTCCGTACATGGCGACATGCGTCGCGATCTCAATGTCTGTCTTAATCAGCGTGTTCATCAACTGTAAGGAGACTTACGCGTCAGTTCCACCAATCGATTTCGTGCCATCGTTGTTGGCCCGGACGTATTGCAGGATCCCTCCTCGAGGAGGAGAGAGAGAAAGAAAAAAGGGAGCTACCAATGCATAGATTCAGAGCAAAAGAGAGATAAGGGGAATTGATAACACATACGAAGAACTTTTGGTTGCAATTATCACAGAGAAAGAGATACACCATTCGGTTTTATAATGGTCTGTTCGAAATACTTTTTCAGAAAAATTTCAAAATATCTTTTTTTTAGTAAATTTATTATAGTATCATATAGAATATTTATTATAGTATATATAACACATTATGGTATACATATAATATACACACAATTTTTCTTGCAAATACAATAAATATTTTACTTTTGATGGTAAATATGTATATAATGTTGAAATTTTATGATATGTATTTGAAATGTTTCCAAGCAATTCGATGGACCATAACATCTTAACTGAGAGATTAGTGAATCTTAACAAAAATCCTTGTTTGTGAATCGGCATTTTACAAGATCAGTCACTCAAGTTCATACCGGAAGTTCATCCTTAAAGAAAACAAAATGGTTTTGACGTAATACATGTTTCTTATAATTTTATTTACCTCTGAAACAGTCATTCTCCTTCCTTTTCGTTCTTGTTCACGGCGGCGTTCTTTTTCTTTCTTTTCAATATCGCTATCCGGAACAAGATCGGTAACGTCGTCGTCATCCAGATCGTCAAACATGTAGTAATCGCCCGATCTGATTGCTAATTGTAAAAAGAATTACAGTTATTAATAAGTCATTACTTTCATTACGTAAGCAAAAGCCATGCATATATAAGTGACCATAATAATATAATTAGAAAAAAGTGCAAGGACGTTTGAGCATAATTTGTGAATATTATATTCTAATTTTGATATAATTATAGTATCTCTATTAAATAAAAATAAACAAATATACATAAAAATTGCCAATAGATCAACTATACATATATAATTTTAAAACACATCAGCTACTTTAAACTGTACATTAGATTGTCCTTTAGATTAAACTGTACATTTTATATACAAATAAAATTATAAAATTAATCTGGGACTGTGACATCAGTTGTTAGGATAATGCTCAGCTGTAAAAAAATATACAATTACCATCTCTGTTGGTCTGCGGCGAGCGAATTTTGTACAATGGCCGTGTTCTTGGATAGAGTTCATCTAACAGAAAGACACACGAAATAAAAGATATGGAAAATAAAAATCTATATAGCTATATTGATATACAACACATAATATATTATAATATGCACATATATGTTACATCGGAATTAGATCCTTTGATTCTGTTGGATTTCTGAGAATAACCTATCAGAAAATATAAAAGCAATTCCCTATTATTTGTAAAATTTCTGGATTTCTTTCTGAATTTTTATGCATTAAATGCATATAAGATTTTATAAGAAGATTAAAGAAAGAATTATAAAATGATAACAGATATGATGATGAATAAAGGTAAAAGAAATATTTGAAAAATAATGCAATGTAATTGTGAAAAGACGAAAAAGAAATAACATAAAATAAATTAAGGAAATAGAGAAATATGAAATATTATTTAATTCGATTTTCATAGAAATATGCGTAGATAAGCAAACCTGCAAATATAAGCATTTATATACAAAGATAATTTTGAACTAGTTCTTAGCTCAACATATATATTATTGTACGATATATTTTATTACCAAAAGACAGATTTAGAAGTTGTTTCTAATAAGACGAGTCAAACATTAAAGACATTGCTTCAGGTATTTCACGGAAGATCTAGATGTGCAGACATTAAAAAGCATATGTACAGGTCACTGTAGCACACTGGCTATGCAGATATTGCCGATAAGTGATTTACACGTATGATGTGAGTGCGGGGAACGGGAGGCCGTCGAGATGATCGACTGGCGCGGATCACTGTTAATCCATGTCGACCCAACTGGTAAGCTGGATTGACGCCGATGTCTCATAGAAGATGTTAGTGATCGATCGGTTAAGCCTCGATCGTAAGGCGGGGCCGAGAACACTGGAAATGTCTCGTCTGGTGACGGTCCTCGAGGATTTAGCTCGCTACTGGGTGGCGAACCAAACGAAATACGTGTCGGCTCGAGGTAGCCCTCAAGACTGACCGTCATGATGGCAGAATTCGGTGTGGGTGCTTGCAATAAGGACGCTGCCCGTGGAGTCAAAGGAGGTGGTTCGTCGTCGTCCTCATCCAAAGGTGTTTGATATCCTTGTGGGGGCGTATGACCCGAGGACACACAAGAGCTCATGCTAGAAGATCTTGCCAGTGGTGCTTGTCTCTCTTTTTTGACGCATTAAAGATATATTGGGTGTTATACTACATGTAGTAAATGAGTAATGGAACAATGAAAACGGAGACATCGAAAAGGCAAATTATCAAGAATAATTTGTAAAAATATTTTAATAATTATAAAAATGCAAATCAGAAATTAAAAAGAAAAATAGTATTATTCGGTGCCTATAAATAAAAATACTTCATGACCTATTGTTAAATAAAACTTTACGATTACCTATTAAATGACAAAATTCAAGTTTTCTGCAGGATTGCTTCAATAAAACGACATATTCCTTTAAATGTTATATAAAATTATATAGCGTGCGTTTAAAAAAATAGCTTACCGACTTTATGAGCCTGAGGCTCTTTATAAGACGGTCCCTGTATTTTCTGTTGATTAGCTTTAATCTTGTCCATCTTGAACTTTAATTTTTCTAAAACAGTCTTCTCCACATTTTCTTGAATTTCTATACGTTTCTGATGCAGTTCTTCAAGCAATTCTGCGCCTCGAGATGCTAAAATGCTCATAGCTTTTGTCTCATCTACTATATGGAAGAAATAGTAACTCTTGAACAATCGTTTCTGTATCAAAAGAAAGGCAAAACATAGTCCGTCCCAAACCATGCCGATATCTTCACTAGTGACAGTACACTTGGCCGGATTCATCTCGCTGGAACTTTTGAACTTTTTCAAGCATGCAATACCCAGTAATTGCACGAGCCAACAGGCTGATGTTTCGAGCTAGTTAAAATAATAATAATTTTTATATTTTTTATATTTCTATAATTGTAATATATTGCATGTTTATTTATTTTAAAATTTCTGAATTATATTTTTATACAATTATTCCAATTAAAATTTAATAATGGACAAAATTTTTTATTTTATTTAAAGAAATGGTAATTACGACAAAATAAAATTGCAATAAATAATAGTTGTAATAACTTTAGAAATAATAAATTGAAAAAAGCTTACGTTTTGAATGAGAACACAACCCACACCTTGAAGAAGGGCTTTTGAGAAAATTACAATGACACTATATCCGATCAGCATGTTCCACCATTTTAAAATAGTCCTCATTGGTCTTAAGTAAAAATTGCTTCCTTGCCAAAGGAATATAAATGCTCCTAAGAGATAGCCAAGCGAAAAGAGATTCGTTCTTTTCGTTCCAGCCAAAAACATAATCGATAAGGTCACCCACATGAGACTCATCATGCTACCACGTTTAATTATATCCAGCCATGAATGAATGTGCGATACGTAATCTTTTACAGGATTTACAAAATTTGGTTTTTCCATGTCTTGGAAAACGGAATAATTGTGTCCAGCCACAAAATCTTTGCCAGGCTGCAAATATTGTCGCTCAATGTGAAAGACTAGACTTTGTCGCACGATCATCATTAGTAAGATAAAGTCACCTGCGAACAAAATAAAATGTTATGCAAAATCTTTCTGTTTATTTTAAATTACGTTAAACTTACAAATAAGTTTTCTTGAATTCGGAGGGAAATCTGGATCAGGAAGATACATCCATTCCTGCAATCTTCTCATTATTTCAGAATTGTTCCAAGGATAATCTGAAACAAATCCAAAAAGAAATGTTTATCATCTGCTTTATATAATCAAATAATTTATTTGCCTAATGTATCATTACCTATACAAAGCCACGAAGGTGGAGCCACAACAATGGCGTATTGGATAGGTAGGAGAATTATGGCAAAAGTTCTAAAACAGGGCCAAATTCGTGCGACAGTTTTCCTTTTCAATGAAAAAAATAGTAGCAACCATATGCTGTACAAAACGGAGTAAAAGTCTAATCTGGTACCAATCAGCGTAACAATTCCAATGAAGCACATTTCGAGACCAAATTTGTAAAAACCGTAGTTGAAGAGAAACTTTAAACACTCTGGTAATCCTTTGTCAGCATCCATCCTTGTAATGGTTGGGAACATTACTTGAGGAGTATCCAATGATTCTCCTTTATTATGTCGATAAAACCATTGTCGAATTCTAATAATTTTCCTAAAAGTCGTCACAGTAACAATGCCAATATAACCTTTCAACAGATCTGGAAGCATACCCGGACCTGCTTTTTTCATTCCAAACCATTCGGCTATGTTGTAGACGGTATTGTTACTTGCATATTGTTGATCCTCATCAATGGATCTCTGAAATTAATTAATTGAAGTAATATATTTAATCAAACTTAAAAGAAAGCACATTTTAATGTAATAAATTTTAATTTACAGTGCAGTTGACATTCCAGTTATCATGATTAATATATTTAATTTGATACAACATCTTGGTAACCATTAGAAGTGATACTATCGCGGCCATCGTGTTAATTGAATTTATCTGTATATTTCTTCTAAAATTGATCATTATAACTACAGCGACGATGAAAAAGAAATTTATTGCGCATACCTAAAACACATAAATATGTTATTTAATTGTTTAGTTAATTTTATTCTTTCGTTTTAAAAAGTATGCACTTATCATAATAATTCCACTTACGTCATTGATGCACAAAAGAACAAATGAAATAAAAACTATTTTTTGCATGTGTATTTCGAGGAACAGCCAGGCGTAATTATAAAAATTTACAAGATGCTTTTTGATTTTGTGTAACAGCGCTTTTCTTTCTAATTTTGACATATCTGTAATTATATTTCCAAAAACATTTATTAATAATAATATTTTGATAAAACAATAACGTTTACTAAAATATTAAACAAAATTAATAAAGAATATACGTTTTAATTGCTTCAGTGTGTACATCGTATGTTTCTCATCCTCGGTGAGTGTAACCTCAGTTGGTGAAGATTCTGGAATATTTAAGCTGGGAGAGTATCCTAGACTAGCTCGTCTAAATGAGCTTTCGGGCCTAAAATTAATAAAAAAGCATTTTTAAATACAGTTATTATATAATTAATATTATTTTTTTACGAACCCTAATCTATCAATATTTGTGACTTCAAGAAAATCCTTGTGGAAATAATGAATCTGAAGTACTGTAATGATGACGAAAAACGTTGGCGTTAATAATCTCACAAACAAGTCTTTGATCTCGTAGGTCTCTAATCCAATGTCCATTTGTCTGAAATAAAAGGAAAAAAAGTAAATATATTTATTAGCTCATAATGATACCATGACATTCTTTGTTTACGATAAACATGGGATGATTTTTCATATATTAAATTAAAAATCTAAATGTTTAATAAATGAGATAATAATTTCACAATTACTTACAAATCATGATCTATACCAAGATACTCCCAATATTTCGGAAAGTTTTGAAATTGGTAGGTGTAAACGAGGATCAGCATGATGATCGAATATCCAATGACAGTCACCCAAAATACATACATCATTTTTCTCCATGCTGTCCACGATATCTAAAATTCCATGATTTAATAATACGATTTTATAATACATTTCTATTGATAAATTTCTGAATAGATATATGTTCAGGATTTAAATATAATACCTGGAATGTGATAACAAAAATGAGGAACAGCGACATGTAAACGATTCTGAACATGGTCATACGTTCGCCCGTAATGCCGCAGATGAACAGCATGATTGCTACCACAGCAATCCAAAATCTTGTCAGTAGATCTTGCAATAGTTTTCCAACATCTTTCATAAATTTGCTCTTGATTTCTGGTGCCTCCTGGTGACTCATAGCGGTTGTAGCTGTCGAGACAGTTACGTGTAAAGGCGCTACCATATCCCTCAGAGCAGATGATCGTCGCTGTTGCTTTCGTTCTGCCATATATTGTCTCATAGTGATCCAAAACATTGATATAAATAAACACTGTAAATAAATAAATTACATTAAACACTATTTTAACATATACAATACAGTTTGTAAAATTAATTTATACTTATAAATAAATTTATATTTTCTTATTTGAGGAAGATGTTAAAATGTACCTTAACTATAAGATGCCAACGGCCGAGTTCGTCAGCTTTGCTGAAACCAATTTCTGAAATTTTTACGCCACTTACTACTCTCGGCAATTCTTCATCTGTCAGATCCATACTGTATACGTATTGTCCGAGTAGTAAGAGAGTTGCATAGAACACGATGAAAGGAGAGCATTTCATCATTGAAGCACGTTTATTGGGAACCATCCACAGAATTAGCGCCCATAAAAGCAGAACGAATGTTGTCCAGCTGTGATACATTATGCTCCACGTCTGAAAGAGCATTTTAAAAAATAATCGATCCGATTGTTTATGATATTTTTACTTGCCATTTTTATTTTATGATACTCACCATCATTATTATATTTGTAGCAAGATATGATGAATTTACTATTAATTGGAAGATAGAATACACTGCCATGATTATTTGTTCAATGACGCCTGGTGTTTCATCAGGTGTTCCTAATTTTTAATAGAGTCATTTAATTATCCACTTTACTCATTTGCTTTGATAAAACTATATATTTAACATTTACCTTCACTAATACTTTGCATTTGTATGTTATCATCTTGTTGACCATCCTGATTCACAATGATACTTCCGGTAGTGGAGTCCTGAAGAAGCCCCGTTCTTCCAGATCCAAATCGCATCAACTATACAATAAATCAAATATTTCACTTTTTAAATACTTTTAATAGTAAGTTTATAATTTTTTTATTTTATAAATAATTTCATTCTATTCAAATTTCTATTACCACATTTCTCAGATATACTAAATCAATATTTTCCAAGTTTCCTATGACAGTAACAACCTTCATGCAAAATGTATGAAACATGCGTTTACCTTCACCAGTTTATTAATGTTAGCTAAAATTTGGTTAATATTTGCGAGTGCGAAAATTATGTGCGAAGTTAATTGCAACTGCACGTCAAGTCATTTGCTTGAATAGAGCATCTTGGATTGCTTAAAAATTTATCACATGCAGAATTGTGAAGTACATTGTTGATAAATAATTAATTAATCATGCGTATTCAATTGGTATACGTACAGGCGTTCGCTCGTCGATTGTTGCCAACGGCGAATTTATGACCAGCTTCTAAAACAATGGCAAACTAAACATAGCAGCATCCAAACGAAAATGGTTTTGTTCAGCATTAAACAATAACTGCACATCTGGCGACAGCAAATAAGAAAACATGGAAAGTATTTAAAAATAGGCGAAACAATTTTTTACAAAAGATTAATTTTTGGAGAGAACATAATAAACAGAGATTATACTAATGCATAAAGCTACATAATTAATGCTAATAGTTCTTATAATCAATATTAAAATTGACTAATTATAATAATTGTTGATTACATTTTATATAGTTTAAGATGGTTTAGTTTGACTAATAAAAAAATCTTATTTTTTACAGTTTTTTTAGGTTTATATTTTCAAGAATATGCTTGTAAAGCAATTTGACGAAATCCGTAAAAACAGAATTTCAAATAAATATCTCCTTAAGAAAAATATTTAAATAAAGTTTACCAAACTAATTGACAAGAATAATGTTGAGGAAATTAAAAAAAGACCTACAACAAACACTACAACAAATAATTACAAAAATATATTGTATTAAAAGTATAAAAGATTAAACAACCGTAAATATTATGAGAAATTAGGAAACTAGAAAGTTGAATCAAAATTTTGAAAATTTTAATGATAATTTTAACCTTTAACTAAAAATGTTAATACAACAAAAATATAAATATATTGTACAAAATAAATATAGTAAAAAATGCAATATAAATATTGAAAAAATGTACAAATAATATATTTAAAAATTAAACTAGTTAAAAAGCTTATTTTCTAAAATGCAGCTATAAATGTATAGTATAGTCAGTACAACACTTAGAAATAAATTTTGAATAAAAAATTTTATGTAGACTTTTGGCATCCAAAATACGATACATATCAGCAAAACAAGAATCTGAAATAAAAAGTAGCTAAGGACAAAGGTGAAGTTGCGTGATTATAAATATTTGAAAATATTAATTATATATTGAATCGGCTCTCATATGGAACGAGCCTTACACGAGCCTTACGACGAGCTGATTGCCATCTTTGGGAAGGTGTCCTGCGCCTGAGGGACACATGCCTGGACAATGGAGTGTCCAGATTTTCCAGTCTGCCACTTAACCGATTTGCTTCTTTCGCCTGTAACGCCTTGTTAGTACAAGCAATATACTTTCAACAAAATTTTCCACAAATAAAAAATCGGCAGATTGTCAAAATTGATATAAAATTTAAAACTAAGAAGGTTACAAAATTTTCAAGATGTCAAAGAAACCATAGAGTTTCCTTCAGAATTATATAATGTTTAAATGTAATAATAAATTTATAGTAAATTATCACATACCAATAAAATAAAATAATACTATTTTTTTACGAAAAAAGTTCGACTAATTCAATAGCTGACGATTCTATTTTTGTGGTTTATTTAAAAAGCCTGGGACCATTTGTTCTATCTTTAAATAAACTATGTGATAGTTTATCTATTGGATGAATAAAATAGTAAAAGAATAAGACAATAAAAGAGTAAAAAAATAAGAAAGTGAGCTAAAGTTTATCGAAAGGTAGAACATAGCCTTAATCTTATACCAACGATTTTAGATACATTTGAGTTAGTTCAAAGGTCTTGTTAGGCTATCAGCTGTTATTTGTAGTGATGATGTTAATAATTACTCCTCATCCACAACTGAGTTAATTACGCTCTATGCAATAGACAGATAGCATATATAGCTTGGGATAAAAGCCTCCAAGTTTTAAAAGAAGCTTTGGTAGAAGAATGTATTAATATATCATTCCTAATAATATTTGATATCATGTAAACTACATACAGACATATTGAATTCCATAGCTATTTTATTGTATCTTAATCTCATTAATTATTACACCAAATTTTTAGTTTAGATAATATGCGACAGAGTGTTTGTTCTACAGAAATTATTTGTACCCAAGTTTCTTTCAATATAAAAATAATATGATTGCATTAATAATATAGCAATTAAAATAATTCTAATGTAATTAAAAATTTGGCACTAAAAATTCTATAGGAAATATATGTTAA
>NW_017305569.1:3233336-3246407 GCF_001594115.1 Trachymyrmex septentrionalis | reverse complement strand
TTAATTATATAAATTTATAATTTTTAAATTTTTATATATTATTGTTTACATTAATTATTAAATATTTGAACTCACCGGTTTTCTACTGAGAAATTGCGACTGCAATGCGAGGATGTAGTAGAGCCAGAATAATCTCAAAGCGTATCCGTAAATCAACCAATCGGCATTATCTGTATATTCCACATTTCTCGGATCGCTACAATTGGTATGATAAACTGCAGCCAGAGCCAAGTAACGCGACCAGGTACTAGATACAGGAATAATTTCTTGCAACCATTCGTTCTGGTAGGCGAGTAATATAACGATGTGAACAATCACGATGACCATGATGATCCTGCAAATCACGGAAAATCCCTTTCGCAGTTCTTTGTTGCATGCCCAGCATGTAGCAGCGCCGAGAAACACCAGGAAGTAGAAAGCCGCTTCTATCGATGGCTTCAAGGCCGCGACACAGCATAATGACACCAATACAACATAGATACCGATGCTTCCCAGGAAATTAATTATCTAAATTGTAAACGTGAAAATTATCTTTGATAAGATATCAATTTTTGCGTAAAATACTCGGATACGTAATTCATATTAGAGTGAATTTAAACCGTAGATTGTGAATGATTTTGTCATAAATGACATTTTATGTATATTTATATTAAATATTGCAGAAATTTTTATTTTATGCCAAACAATACGAAAATATAATTACCTTTGTGGAACTATCCTCTGTTTTATTTCGTTGCAAATTATTTTCCTGATGAAGAGCAGTTTCATCCTCTTCAACGCTAGCACGTCTTTGCGTAAGGACACGACATATAAAATATACAACAAGTACGGTAGGTAAAACTATAAATTCCGGCGCCAACCAGTAAAATACTTCCCATACAGATGCGTTATCTAATCTGACAAAGCCTATGTGTCTGAAGAGCTTCTCCAAAAATTCGCCTAAAAATATATTATTTACTTGTGTTTAAGGTGAAAATAATTTCTAATTAAAAATTCTATGGTTTTCAAATATTCTTTTAAATTTTGTTTTATATCCTATATTATATTTAATCAAATATTATCATGTTCGAAAATATTATGTAAGGGTATGGTATTTTTAAGAATATAATCTCCAACTTTTATAAAGGAAATGTAATATTTAGGTCAGAGTGTTGCTTACAGTTTTGTAAAAAGTATCCATACGGTGGTAGTGACAAAAGGACAATGTGAAAGGTGATCTGAGCTATGACTACAAGAAATGCTAGGCAAATACAAGTCTTTAAGTATATTCCCGTGTGGCCTATCATGGTTTTGTGCGTCGGTATTGGGACCATCGGAGAATAAAGCATTAATCCCAGGTAAACAATCGACAATCCCGTTGGTCGCCATATCGTACCTATAAAATTAAAATTCATTTTTATGACGTTTGTAGCTCGTTTTTATTTCAATATAACTATTTATTTCAATATCTTAGTAGACTTTTAGCTCCTCTATAAAGAATTATAGAAATTTTAAGACTTCTAAAAGAAATTTAGATATTAAATCTGAAAAATATAAGAAAAAGTATAGAAGATATATAAAATGCCAATTATGTTTTTATTATAAGAATAATGATAATAAACTTTTTATTCAACAAAAATATTAGAGTTTATGGAGCTTTTGTTAGAAATTACACTGAGCCAGTTACTTATTTTGCTCATAAAGTGGTTTATTCTACTTTCGTTTTAAGAGTTTTATCTAAGGAACCTTTCCTTGATGAAATGTGTAACAGTACATAAAGTATATGAACCTGCGATAATAGTTATTTCTACGTTTGTGAAAAGGTCATTTATAACGGGACATTCTTAGAAAATGACATTTTAACCCCTCTAGTTATTTCATCAAAACCTTTGCTTTTTATTATTGTTCCATTTATTCTAATCATAACATTCTAAAAAACTTTCTCAATTTAAAAGTTTATTATATAATATTCGATATTCTAATATTTTGTTTCTTGTAAATATGTTTAATATTTATATTGATATATGATAAAAAATATCAGAAAAGTTTCTAAAATATGCATTAACGAAGATGTTATTAAATAAACATCTGGTATATAAGTTAATATGCATATATGCTATAATAATTAATGCGAATCAGGAGATTAGTCTGTCGACGATAATTACTTTCACGTTACGGAATGTTACACGAACGTTACTTTATAAACTAACGTACCTGTCTATTTACCTGCTAATTTTGATATCTTATAATATACTAGAATTTATATTATTTGAACTTTTAAAATGTCGATACTAGAATATAGTATCATTTTTAATTCCCCTCTATATACCAGCTTAGTCATCCTATTCACGGCACGTGTTATATTTGCACGACACACATAAATAACTACATTGTGTCGCTGCCAAATAAAGTTCGTCACAAACGTGCACGATTCTGTTAATTATTTTAACAATTATCTTTTTTTAAATAAATATTTTTATATACATATTAATGTAATATACTCTTTTTTCTTCCTCTGTAATAATATTTAATTTATAACTGTTATAATTTCTAATATTATCATATTTTTGGCAAATTATGTTCAATTAAATATTAATTTAGTATTCACGTTTGTTTTATAGATCAATAATTAATTTAAGAACTTACATGGACTGTACTTATAGATTGATTATCTTCTATCTTATAGCAACAATATTAACGAAATTCTCGAAATAAATTTCGGAAGCATTAAAGCATTAATTATTTGCGTTTAAAAATTGGACGGTCTACATGTACAGTAATAATCGTAGCAAAAAAAAAATTATTCACAGTCATATCATGTTTCTACTATCACACATTTCTTTTTCAAAGTCAATAATTCAAGCCTGGAAGGTTTCTCATCACGAAACTGTATATGGGTCCGAAAATAGAGAAATCGCACGCATAAAATATTCATTAATGTTTTTGAAATATTTTTTTATACAACTTTTATGAATACAAAATCACGCAGAGAAGTTAATTATTATATTTGCGAAATTTCAACCTTTTTACACATACGTAATTTGATTTATATAAATATTAAATACTTCGCATTTAAAATAAGTAATGTCTAAATATATTAATTTTATTACATTATAATACATTAAATATTTATGTAAAAAGTAAAATTTAACTAAAATTATTTATTTATAGAAAGATATAATATATAAAAACCATAATATAGTGTTTTTGTATATTTCAGACTAAATTATTATACTATTGCAAGTTTGACATTATTATTTATTGTCTGTATTCTTCTTCAAAGAATAATAAAAATTTTGCAATAAATTGAACACATTATCTTTATATTTAAAAAAAAATTTATTTCAACAAGCTTATGTAGAATATAAATATCTTATTTTTTATAATTATAGAACACTTAAATCTCATTTTGTACGTTTGTATAGTTTAATATGTTGAAGTCGAATGTTTATTTAAACAAAGCTAAGAAATTTTGCTCTCCTCCGATACGAGTTCAAGCACCTGCTTCCTAATTTTAGAATATTCTCCGAGCAACTTGAATACGTATATCCATGTCTATGTGGATTTTACAGAAATACATTTCTGTTCTATTTATTTTTTGTGTTTTTACATATTTTACATTGCAAAGACATAACTATTTATTTTAATTATTTTCTTATTGTAACGATTACAGAATTATAAGTATATACATTAACATTAAATTATTTTAAATGTTTAGAAAAATTTATCTATTTAAATTAATTTACTATATACATTATTAATTTACTATATACTATAATTTATATATTTTTCGAACAATCCATTTTGCTGTTTTCTTTTTTTTTTGGATAAATAAAATGTATTGCATAAAGTGTTTCGTAAAAAAGTAGGATAATTGGTAATAATTAATAAGATTTACAGTTAATTGGACTTTTCTTCGCAAAATTTATTATTCAACAATAGAAAATATAAAAAGAGACAATAACGGTAATGTATTGCTACTTAGTGATCTAACATGTGGTGATTTGATAACACACTGATAAACAATGACGCCATTACTCTTCGCCCGATAATGGACGGATCAATACGAAACGTACATATAATTAATCTACTTGATGTATAGTATGAATCTTAAAAATTTATGTGTATAATCATTATGTAATTATTAAGACAATATAAGTATTAAAGTATTTTATGTTAGGATTGAACTTATTATAAGTTTATCATGTACATTTCTGATAGATTTATTCTTTTCTATTTGTTACAGAAATAAAATAAAAATTACCTTTTCTATTTGTGAATAAAATAAAAGATTAATTAAAATCTTTTTAAAAATAAATTTTTAAATAAAGACGTATATTTTGATTAATGTATAAATGTTTATCAAAAATTGATAGATATTTAAAATATAACAAAGAATAAAATAAAATAATATGCAAAGTATAAATAGTAATCGTGTAATCATTAAAAAAAGTTACATATTAAGAGATCTGTTAATATCAAGTATATAAAAAATAAAAAAAATAAAATGATGTGCAAAACATAAATAGTAAACACGTAATTATCAGAGGAAGTTATATATTATGGAGAAGATATTGATATTTTCTCTGCTATCTATTAGCATAATATTGAATATGATTATGCAAAGTGTAAGCAATCAATTCAGATTCTTTCGATGTGCGATTCTTGCTTATTTCTAGCGTCATTCTGTTATAAATGATGATAAATCGGTATTTCATATTTTTTGTTTTGTTGCTTTATAATTGACGATCAATAAACTAAAGTTAATTTATTATAAATTCTGATTTTTATAGGTATGATATCATCACTTATTATTTTATTATGACAATGATTATAACAAATATTTCACTAAACAACTAATCTTTGTGAATACTCGCATTTAGTTTTAATTTCTTTACAGTTTCGCGACAAGTTTTCTTTAATAAACGTCAGACACAACATAGTAACAAAAAAATTTTAATTTTTAAATGAAAATTTTACTATAATAATATTTGATATAATTATAATTATACTTTTTTTTGCAAAAATAAATGATCAAACCAATTGATATAGCTAATATAAATAATAAATACAATGATTACAAGATTGAATTAATCTCATAACAATTTTTTATATTTATCTTTTCGCGCTCCTATTTTAAAGTTATACACGCTCATAAACCATTTATTTATTATAAAATATATGTAAAAAGAAACAGAACAGAGAAGGAGTTATGTGAATGGTACTCACATCCGGCTAAGATGACTGGTAGAACGACCCTGAGAAAGGCCACATTCAGCCAGTACTTCGTCATGCCTGAAACTGTCTGGATGTCTTTTCACCCTGAAACAAAGAACGAGATGATCGGCTGTGTATATCTAAAAGTACTTTTTAAATTTCTCTATGATTGCTGTTTGGCATCGACAAAAAAGCGTTGTCGTAATTCTAAACACCTTTAACTTTATTTCGCTGAAAAACGTAATATTAAAGTGTGCGCTATGCCCTTAATTTTAGGATTGCGTTGACCCTTTCAGACCAGAAAAATTTTCTTATAAACCGGTTTTCATCACCGTGTTCCACATGACATGTTCCACAAGCAGTCGCAGTTATGAACTGCATTTGAAGTTTCTAAGGCTGATATTCATAGTCAGATTTTGTATTCAGATATTAAGATTGTCTTAAGTATAGTTTTAAGATGTCATGAACTAATAAGAGAGTCGTATTAGCATCTTAAAATATTACTTAAGATAGTCTTAAAATAAAAACGGACTATGAATACCGTCCTAAGTTCTTCATTCGTAGCATAAAATTCCCATATGCGACATCTATATATCGTTAAGTAACACTGAACTTCATCGTATTTCACAGTCATTTTATTGTAAAAAAAAAAAACGATTTATCAGTTATTTCGTAACAGGACGCGATTAAGTAGTTAGCATGGAATGGTTCCCGAAATGACTTGTCATTAAGCAATTCTGGGAACGAGAGCGAGTATGTTTTTGGTCATGAGAAGATTCAGCAAAAAGAGGCGCGCCCACCTTAATTACGGGCCAATTACATAGGGACGACATCGCTGAGAGGTGCGCCGGTTACGCTTTTATCATATGAAGATGTGAACGCGAATGGTGTACGCGGCAGAAAGAGGGAAAAAGCATGATGTTGCGTGACTATATTATTTCACTATGGGCAATATCAATCAACTTCGCTTTATTCTATACAATCCGTCAGTAGTCTTTATGACGTAACACGTAAAAAAAAAATGGAGAAAGAAGACATGAATGAATACAGTAATTAAAAGCAACGATAATTGCTTTTGATTGGATCATATACGTAATTTAATTCTTGTGTGTTATTTAAAAAATATTTTGAAGGTAAAATTAATGAATACTATACAGATATTAATTAATTTTTAATTTCTGAATAATTTTTCAAAAATTAAAAAGAAAACATTCTCCAGTCTTGCAATGCAGCATACCTATATCGCTCCATTGAATAACTATTTCAATAATAATAATTTATAAAGAAAATTACATTTATATTGAGTTTTTTTTTCGAGAAAATATAAAATATTATAATATATTTATTTTATCTAATTTTCATAATATTAATGTATTACTTATAAAAGAAAAAATTAATAACAACACTACACAAGATATAATTTATCGAAAAATAAACTTAAGATATTTTCTAATTTTTTTTATGAAAGAAAAAAAGTATATCATATCGATTATTGTCAATAGAGATAACATATAAGGTGCGACTAATGGCTTTACTTATTATATTGCACATGGAAGAAGAGACAAGTTAGGCGGAGTCATGTTTCCATGATAAATAATATCGTGATTGACAACAGTATATATACCGTGCAACATGATTCATGTATGTACAAATATAACAATATTTTTATCAAGATAATTTCAGCCTTAGATTGAAGCCACTATTAATAATATCTTTATACATTTCTGTAAAGTATATATTTTAAAAACACTTTGTCTTAAGAACGTTTAATATCGTATGTAAACGTAATACTTATTGAATGTTACGCGTAGTTTGCACATGTGTCACGTGTGTCGTATTTTAATTAGCCATTTAACTCGATTGTTTGCTTGAATCGTAAGTATTCGAAGTATGCTAATTAGATAAACGTATACGTATAGATTTATTAAAATGTTATGAATGGTATACTATTTCTAAACTTGAAATATCTAAAAAATTATATAACTAATGTTGTATATGTTTTTTTTGTATATTATAATAATGAAATAATAATTCTATTAAAATACATATTTATTATAGTATTTAATATGATACATTATCATTTGTGCAGTAATAAAGGATCATTTAAACATAATTTTACAACAGCATAAATTATTACATATAAAACAAATTGTAATTAATTAAATAACTAAATAATATAATGAATTGCCATGTTAAAGAAAACGTCATCTATCATCATCAAATATATATCACGAATTATTGTCTCTGTTTGACAATTGATCAAAGTCTGTGATCTAATAAGAAGAATTATTTTTAATCAATGCTAAATAAATGTACGTTGGAATGTAATAGCGTACGTAATACAGAAGATGTAAACTTGTCACATGTATCTAGATTTATTCATTGTTACACATATTTAAATTTATATTACAATCCTTTTTGACATTTATTTTGTTGTTAATTCTTAATACAGAAAATTATGTTTTGATTGAATTGTTAATAAATAATTTCGAAATACGAAATAATATATGAAATGTACAAGTTGCGTGCCGAGTCATTATGTTCCGTGTAAAGATAGGTATCGCACCATACGAGAAATTAATCATGAGTTTGCACATTCAAAGAATAAAGTGCAGTATAAACATTACACTGGATTTCTATGTTTTTGATAATTGCGGTAGATTATCTTTATGTCTAAAACTCTTATTTAGCTCGTAAAATGCATACAAGGAGTACAAAAAGTATTCGTTCAAAGAAAATATTTTAGCCCTTCTCGACACAATTTTATTTAAAATATTTTTTTAATAAACTTATTTTTAAAAGTAACCGTTATCCAGCGAGAAATAACTCATTGATGTTGAATATTCGATATTGATACGATGATTTCGATACTAACATCTCGATTTGACATCTAATTAATGATCATTTTTTGCTGAATTAACAATTTATTTATAAAGAATAAAATAAATTATAGCTTCTTAAATTATATATACCAAAAAGATGTGTATTAATTATAGAAAAATTCTAAATAAATATAAGCAAAAATTAAAAATTGTATTGTTTGGACATTCAAATATTTATATGCTTCTAAAATTAGAGATACATGTAAAGCTCCTTTGTTTATGTAAAAACAAAATGTATTCATTATATAAAATTGCTAATTAAGTTTATTTTATACAAATAAAGCTTTTTTTATAAAAAATTTTCTTGTACAAATATTTTTTGCACTCACTGTATAAAGTTACAAATTTGCCATCTCTAGATTCTCTTATCGTATAAATTTTTAAAGAAATTTGAAAAAAATATTTTAAAGACGATAAAATAGATTTTCAGGACTGCAAACAAACATTTATTAATTCATTATTGACTATTTGTCTTCTATGACATGCACAGTTGTAGACTAAATCCAATTGATAGTTATGGTATTTTAATATTGTTGCATTAAATTGCATCACTTTGCAACTTTAAATAAAATAAGAATAAATTACATAACTTTGCAGCAATTAAAAGGTAAAATTACGTTCGTACATTTATTATTAAATAACTAGTAAAATAAAATTATAAATATATTACTTTAATATTATTTAGTAACATTTAACATATTTAGTAAGAGATTTGATATATTCATATGTTTAGTAAGACTATGAAATAAATACAGTTTCAAATCTTTTTGTATTTTTTCTTATCTTTCAGAAAGTATGATTGCACATATATGCTTGAGAGGTCTTATACATTTGTGTGATAATCCGGTAGATAATACCAATTGTAAAACAAAAGTAAAGTACATCCATATTCTAAACTTTTTCATTTTTGTATAAGAATCTTTGAATTGATATAATATTTATAATAATTCTGTAAACATAATAAGCATTATTTATTATAGATAATTTTATTATAGATAATTTTATCATAAATAATACTGCAATCGCGAATGTATTAAACTTTGTTAATATTTTTTAAATATTTTAATAACTTTATTATTACATAAATTTAAAAATTTTTTCATTTATCTTTACTTATTTTATATAGTTTATTTAGAGACTTTTTGTTTACTTTTAAAAATAAATAAGTGTAGATATAAAAAATCTGGCTACATTATATGACAAAATCTTAATCACAAAATTGTAAGAAAAATTTCGTAGAAATTTTATTCATAAAGTTATTCATAAAGTTATTTTTGCATTTGTGGATGGATCTGAGTCAACACAGCATCATGGACTGCCGTCCTTGGCAATAACACAATAGCTCATACTTCCGTTTACAATAATTGTTGTCGACAACGCTGATATTATACGATAACGCAATTTTACACCTACAATGAGTATATTGCTAACTTTATAATAAATTTTTTTGATGTAATATTTTATATAATTTTTTTTATTAAATAATTTCACGTACTCTTATTAACACAAATTTATTAACTAAATTCCATTTATTATATTCGGAGCAAAATTAAATCTGCTAATATACATTTATTTACTTGATTCTATTTGTAATTCTATTGTAATTTTAAATTCAATTTGCAATCATTAAAGAAACCTTGTTAATAAACAGGGAAACCTTATCTATGATTATAAAAGGAAATTCCCTCCCCTCTTCCCCAAGTCTAAAGCAAATTATTTTGTTTAAAATATGCAATTTGTCATTTTTCTTTCTTGACATGTTATACGTCCATTAATTAAAAAAAAAATCTTTTTACAGTTTCTAAATCAAAGCACACTCACGATGCCTTTCAAGCATTTCTCTGTCTTTATCATAAAGATCTGCTTCATGACGTCAAAAATCAACAAATAATGAAGCAAAAATTTCTAAACATTCCATTATTATTTCCGCATTCGCCTCGATTTAGTAAATCATTGTAGTAGAAAATAGAGCGTACCTTATACGAGCACACTTATACACTGTTTCGGAGCATCCCCCTTCAAGAACTTTCTCCCAGCTGTCTTCGGACCAATCGAACTTCGAAGAGAGCAACATGCACTTTCCGGCACGCTTTTCAGCAATCACGAAAGCAACACGTCACACCATCACCAATAGTGATCACAAATGTACTCAACTACTGTGTATTCTTTATGACTTTATAAATGACAACGTTGTTTATGTCTACGTGTCATCTATTATAAAATTAACGGAGCATCGACCGGCCCTCAATCCTCTCTTACGTACGACTACAACCGACTTCAGCCGACCACCGAGGTCTGGTCGACGCCGGTTTGCCACCGACTGGTTTGGTCGTTTAGACGCCAAGGCTGACTCCGATATCCGCATTTACAGCTCGTGTACAGCAAAGCCTAGTGTGCATGCGCGATAACTGTATGCGTCATCGGCACTATCTTATACTAATATGATTCTCTCTTTGTCGCCGTTCAATAACTAATTGTTATAAAATTATTAAATTATTAATTAAAAAAAAACATTTTTTGTTGCTTTTTTTCTCTTCTTATATATATTTAATGTATAATATGTATATTATCATATAATGACGATAAAGAAATCGTTATATGTATTTTATAATTGTTATATGTTTGCAAATTATACTATGATAATATAAAATTCATAGACAATATAATGTTACATATACTATTCACTTTTGCATTTTATTAAATTATTACAAAATAAATTAAGTAATTTTTAAATAATAATGTCATGATCTTCACAGAGATGGCGTCTGATATTCCTTTCTTCATATCTACGAAACAAACCATACTACCGACCTATCAGCTCTAAATAAGACACAGCGCTTAAATTTCTAAGCGCTTTGTAGGCGCTGCTGTGTATATATAAAACTCTCTTATATAAAAATGATATATGTATAAGTAGTGTATAATTATACAATTCCATGTATAAAATCTTTAGATTAAGTAAATGCATAAATTCATTATTTTAAGTTAGTTCTTCATATCGAGATTATTACTTAGATATTCAACTGTTTCATCATGTAATGGAATATCGAAGTTAAATCCCAACGGTATTCAGGTCGCATTAATCCACGCCCATTGCAAATATGCATATTTTGATATTGCATTAATGAATTATAAATTCAGCTGTGGCTAAAAGATTATTTGATTAGATAAAGACAAACATACAACAAATAGATAGAGCACGTAAAAAAAAATACAATTACCAATTAAAAGAAAGAATTTTATTTATTAATTAACCAAAAAATGCTGCAAAGCATTTGCAGTATCAAGTGAAGCCAAAGAGTATAAAAATATTTATAGCTTTATATAACTTTATATGTTAATAAAAAATTCAACTAATTAATTATTGTTGTGACAATTATCTCTCTCAGTTTACAAGATTATTGTACAAATGTATCAAATACAGTTCATGATTAATAGAAGGAAGCGCAACAATTCAATTAAGCTGTGGAAGAGTAAGAAAAAGAACCAAATTAATAATATTTGCACCGATAATATTAAATTATTTGTAAAGATTATACAGCACGATTTTTGCGGTTTAGAAAAAAAAATTGATTCTCGTAGTTTTTATGTTAAATCCGCTGAATCCGTAAATTAGAACACAAGCTCTATCGCATCAAGTTTTTGAGAAAAATAGAATTAAAATGCTCTGAAAATACGACAATTCATTAAACCTTAATTATTCCAAAAACCTTTTTTACCATGCTGGTAAAACTTATTTTTTAGCATCCAAAAATCTGTAAGAAACACCTTGTCTGATTCAAAGTTCAAATATTTTGATGTAAACTGTCATTAAAAAACAATATATAGGATCCTGTTACCTTATATGATTCTGTTTTGTATTTTATTATAAAGTAAATGAAATAATTTTTAAAAATATTTCTACATAGCAGTTATGTCTACATAACAGTTTCAACAATGTCTTAAGCTTTACAGAGATGGCGCCTGATGTTCCCTTCTTCTCGTGCATGTTATCTTATAAGAAGTAAACCATATTCCGTTGTATTAGCTGTATACGAGTAACTCTTTTATAAAAATGATACATAAATAATGTGCAATTATACACAATTTTACATATAAATAAATATTAAATTTTTAGATCCAATAAAGATGAATTTATTTTTTAAATCAGTCTTTCATATCAAGATTATCACTTAGACATCCAATTGTTTCATCATATAATGAAAGATTGCAAGTATCGAGAAGCTAAATCCCAACGGCACGCAGGTCGCCTTAATCCACGCCCATACACTGCAAATATGCATATTTTAATATTGCATTAATGATTTATAAATTTAATTGTGTCAATAAAAAATTATTTCTAGATAAAAGTAAACATAAAGAAAATGGATATATTAAAAAATAAATTTAAATCTACCTTCTGAGAGTATCAACATTTTAAAGTTCATTTTTTTCATAGCATAAAACAATCAAGTATATAAATATATTATTCTAAAAAGTAACATAAATTGCAAGTTTGAGGAGCTTCAAGCCCATAAAGCTATCAAAGCATATAAAATACAGCATATAAAAATATCTATATTTATAACTTTATATATCTAATAATGTTACTCAACTAATTAATGATTGTTGTAACAATTACGTCTCTCAATTTGAAGGTGCAAATATATTGTAATATTATCAACATACAGTCTTTAATTAATAAAAGGGAGTGCAATAACTCAATTAAACTTTGGAAGAGTCAGGGAAAGGAAACAAATAATTAACAATATTAAAGTCGCATCAATAATGTTAAATTACTCGTAAGGGTTATCTGATATAGTAAATGGCTCCGTTGGAAGAATTCCACTGTCATAGATTATTACAGGTACTAATGGAATGTCATCGCTATCCGTTTTGGTCTGTTCGATCTTAAAAACTACAGCTTCACCGCTAACCACCTGCGGGAAGAATTATTAAAAATTAACAATTAAATGTGTTGAATATATTAACTTAAAATGTATTAAGAAATTTA
>NW_017305569.1:3223938-3233236 GCF_001594115.1 Trachymyrmex septentrionalis | reverse complement strand
AGATATTTAAATATAATAATAAATTAAAAATAAAAATAATTATCTGACAAATTATTTTTCAAATATGTAAAACACAAACAGATAACAAATTAAATATATTTGTTACATAATTTTATATATTTTTATTACCTTTCCAAATGCTGTATGGTGATCATCTAGCCAAGGAGTTGGTATGGTAGTAATGAAAAATTGACAACCGTTGGTGTTCTTTCCAGCGTTTGCCATGCTGACGATCAATGGTCCGGTATGTTTTACTTCAAAAGTTTCATCATCGAAATATTTTCCATAAATACTAATGGAACCAGTACCGTCGCCATTTTCGACGTCACCACCTATGTAACATACACACATAACCACAAATTGAATTCATAATTTAATGTCTGTAATAATTAATAAAAAATAATTACTAATCAAAAAAATAGCAGCGTAACCTTGAATCATGAACTTTTTTATCACGCGATGAAATTTGGTCCCTGCATATTTTTTTCCAGCTATACCAGTAGTAGCAAAAGTGATAAAGTTTTTCACCGTTTTTGGAGCAATATCGCCGAACAAACCAATAATAATCCTACCAACTGGATGATTATCAATCATGATATCGAAATATACTTGATCAGTGACTCTAAATGTTTCTGCCTGAAATGGAAAATTTTTTGAAGTATTCACTTTTTATGTAAATGTTACGTAGTAATTATTTATTGCAAATAATAATAAAGTCAAATTCAAAATGAGTTGCAATTAAATATTACTTCATTAAAATTAAACATTTAAAATTATAGATACTCTTTATAAATTTAATTTATAATATTATACTTTATACGATGTTCTCTAAAATATTACAATTTTTTATTAAGTATAATTAGCATAATAAGTAATAAACATAATAAAAACATAGTAAGTATAATTAATTTTAAAAAAATTATAAATTATTACGTGTAAATAACATTCATAAATATTTATTTACTTTTAATACTTACTTAAACATTCTAAAAATTTAAATAATTTTATTAAAAACAAGAAAAGCTTAAAAAAATTTTTTTATTACAACCAGTTTATTTTAGTGACAAAGAAACTTACAACATAGTACTAATTTTCCTGACAGACTTTGCAAGAAAATTATATTCTTACCAAAATCTTTATTTCAAAGATCTTTAAAAATGCATAGAAGTTATAAAAAATATTGTTGTTAATAATATTTCGAAGTACAATAAATAGATAATTTGGAATTTATAGAGCTAAAAAAGAAGCTATACGAAATCTCAATATGTTTGACATATCTTTATTATTTTATTTTATTAGTTTATATTATTTTAATAATATTTTATTAAAATTTGCTAGTGTTTTTCGTAAATTATTTAAAAAATAAAAAAAATGTAAACTTACAATTAGGTTTGAAAACGTACTATTACATTACATTTAACTGGAATTACATATATTGGAATCACATAGCGATAAAATACAAAAAAGCATTATTTAAATAGTTATGAAAACAATTGTACAGTTTACTGTATAGTAATGCTGCTAAAAAAAACGTTGATAAAAGCAATATACCATCATATTCTCGCCCGCACATTCATATTAGAAATTCATATTGGAAAGTTGATATGACGCAAAACTTATTATTGTAAAGTATATACATTTTTGTTTATCTAAATTAGATTATGTAAAAATTAAAAATATTTCTTTATATGAGTAATTACTTCGTTTAATCTATAATTTTTGTTTGCAGGGTTTAACATTAAAAATAGTTTCATTTCAAATGGTTTTTGGAAAACCATTTTCATTTTACACTTAAAATAAATATCTATACTAAAAAAAAAAGTAATGTTGTATTAACAGTATTATTTTAATTAAAAATAATTTTGTTAATTCAATAACACCATTAATCAAACCAGTGACATAGCCAAAGAGAGGTTGTGGGGTTGCAGCCTTCCTCCAAAATTCTGAATGATTTCAATAATTCATAAGAATATGTAAAAAATTGTTGAGCAGTAAATATCAATTTGTTTTGAGAGAGGAAATTGAATCCTGTTGGAATAGTTCTCATTTTTAATTTAATTGTAAAAATATCGTTTATTATGTATTAAAAATACATTTGTTGAATTTCATTTGTGTTTGGCACGTAAATAAAAATTCAATAAATTACACGGAAAAAAATGTTGCTGCTAATACAATCGCAAAAAGTGGCGTTGGAAGAACGGCAGCAATTTCAACTTGTGAAATTTCAGCCGGATATTAATATTTATTATTCAAATTTTACACTATAATCTTTGACATATTTTGCGATTTATAGAGCTATTCCGAACTTTTCGAAGCACTTTACAACAAAATGGCGGATTTTTAATAATATTTTGTCGAGTTTAGTAAATTTTTTTTTAAACGTTAAAGTTGTGTTACAAATTTTCGAATTAAAATTTTTCATTATTGCTACATTGTAGTCGAATATTTGAAGAAGTTTTCTGGAAAGTTTTAAATCTTTAAACGTAATAATTAAAAAATTATGATAATTATGATATATATTTATATGCAGCGTCAGCGAAACGTTCGACGCAACATTGCACAACGACATATAATATATAAATTATCATAACTTTTTTGCTATTGAATTTATTTTATTTTACACGAAACTTTTTTTATTTATGCTTACCAAATGTGTTACTAGTAAAAAAGAACATTAAAAAAACTGATTTCTACAGCCCCTCCTAAAACATTTTTCTCACTACGCTATTGAATAAAATAATACTTACGTTCTTGTTTAAATTTTATTTGTTTTCAATAGTATTGTTCTTAAATCAACAAGATTATTTTCAATTAAAATTGTGCTGTTGAAACAACATTATGTTTTTCAGTGTATACACTTAATTCATCATTTGTAAAATATGAAAATGGTTTTTCCAAGTGTTCACAAGTGTTTCCTCAGCGTTATTGATGGAAAAGTTTGCCTATAAATTGATTACTTACAGTACCGTTTGCCTACATATTTGCCAACAGTTTGTTTGCGCAAAAAAATTATTGCCTGCACTATTGCGTACAAATATAAAATTAAGAGAAAAAGTGTGTATACATGACACTATTGCGCACAAACTACATTGCGCACATAATATTATTATCTGTATCGATTGCCTACAAGCATTTTTGACCACAAATATAAAATTAAGAAAGTACGTTTGCACATATATAGCACCCCTGGTTTATAAGTTGAAATCAAATCGATATCAATTTTCGGAACATTTAATTTGATATCGATTACATTTTCTATTGACTTTCAAAGAAAATTAATGATAAAAGATTATCAATGATAAAATGTCAATCTTCTTTTGAAGATCTAGTAGATAACAAACTAAATGGTTCTAAACATCAATCAACTTGTGAACCCGGGATTGCTTACAGATTGATTGCTTACAAGCACTTTTGCGCATAAATATAAAATTAACATTAATTATGTATATAAGAAAATAATTTGTATTTTTAAAGTAGAGAATTTGTGTTTTAAAACAGTATTTGTATTTTAAAGCAGAGATTAGTGCTGGTAAGCAATCGATTTGTAGGCAATGATACATGTGTACAAACGTGTCTTCGTGTTTTAATTAATAATAATGCGCAAAAATGCTTGGAGGCAATCGATCTGTAAGCAATAACATTGTAATATACAGTTGTACGTAATAGTATCGTGTGTGCAAAGATATATTTTTCTCTTAATTTTATATTTGTGCGCAATAGTGCATGTAGACAGTCGAGTTGTAGGTCGTCGCCGTGTTTATTTTTTATACATTGTAATGTATCAACAATAAATCCGCTACTTACATTACGCTATTGCCTAATATTTTTATTGTAACATTTTAATATATATTGCATTTTCGGATTTATAACATTTTTAAAATTTATATAATGGTTTTTTTATTTACTATTATAAAACCACTATCTTTATTTAGCATTATTTAATACAAAAGATATTAAC
Organism: Trachymyrmex septentrionalis; assembly: GCF_001594115.1. Classification (NCBI taxonomy): domain Eukaryota; kingdom Metazoa; phylum Arthropoda; class Insecta; order Hymenoptera; family Formicidae; genus Trachymyrmex; species Trachymyrmex septentrionalis. The sequence goes on along the minus strand of NW_017305569.1, from coordinate 3,229,278 downwards.
TTTTACTTTTTTAATAATATATTTTGTTTTATATATAAATATTTTAAATTTAATTACAATGCAAGAAATTGTGATTACATCTCGATGTTGTTAGGTTTCCAAGTACTTATAAAAATTTTGAAGGTATGTTGCAAATCCTATTGACATTATTTGAAATGTGCTTTATATATTGTAAATGCTTGAAGCTAATAGAAATAATATAGAATAGAACCCTCCCTCCCATTAATTTAATGCGTATTCGTAAGAGGATCTATGTAGTGGATTACATTTAAAGTAACATACACAATTACAGAAGAATACTTCGTGTGTATAGGTCATAATAGATGCATGTGTTTATGTATGCACATATGCATCTATTGAAGAGACCAAAGAAACCTTATGACATATAAAGGTATGACAAACACATACGCACGTTTATTTGACCTATTCCTATTTTATCTATTTTTATTACTACTGCATATAAAAAGGTAATCTCCAAGCTCTAAGTTAATAATAATTTATCGTAAAATAACATTCAAATTTTATTATGTTAATATAACGGATGTAAAATCTTTATTGTAAGATTTATAAAATTATGCTTTTTCGATCAAAATTTACGAAAAAATATCTATAATAAAAGTTTGTTGCCGATCAACACAATATCTCATGATAAATTAAATTTTTTTTTTAATAAGAATTTATTATATTGTAAAGAATTAATATTAAAATGTCTTATAATATTCAGTCGCAAATTGATACAAAATATATAAATAACAAAAGAAAGAAGCGTTCCTTTAATGCAATAAATAATTAATTTCTATACTAAACGCTGAATTACGTATTAACGGTATCCAAAAATGCAGTTACGATTAGGGAAGATATAATAAAATCGTCTTAAATACGGACAGCAAACGGTACCTTAATGGTCGAGGTGATAGCCACGAGAATGATGATCATCAATAGGCACTTCATACTTTTACGATTTTGTCCCAAATGATGTCCTGATACAGACGTTGCAGGTCTGTTTTTTTTTAACTGCAATCACGATTACGACGTAGCGGTGCAAAAACGATGCAAGAAGTATGTGCAGAAGCCACTTGTCTGCCGGCGATTTGTGCCGTTGAGTTGTCGTTGAGAGTTGCGTAGGCTCTCTAAATTAAATAAAGTAGCCGTGCATCAATGAACCTATTGCTATAAAGAAATCTTGCAACAAACAATAATATTTAAAATCTGCAAATATTATACTTGTATTACTTAACAATAAATAATATTATTTTATATATAAATTTAAAAAATAGAAACTAGTAATTATTTATTTGTATAATTATTTTGTGCAGCTTTCTTTATTTATGTGCCGAATTCTGTAGATAAATTATACAATTATAATGAAGATAAATTTTGCATAGATAGCAAAGAGAGTCCGAAAATAATTTTTTTTTTTTTCTTATCTCATGAAATGATTTCCTGTTTCATCCTATTTCTATTCTAAAAGTATTCTTGAGTCTTAAAAGATTTTATCTGTATTACGAAATTGTGCGAAATAGATTTTGATCAGAATTATTTAATTATTCCCTAAATCTTTATTGTGTTTTTTTTTAGAGAAAACAAAATAATTTTGATTGAAATCTATTTCAAATAATTCCATAATACGTGCTTAAAACATAATATTTTATCCTGTAATTTTTGAATGTCGATTTGATGTTAATAAGTGTATAGTAATATATAAAAGTTTTATATAAAAATGTCAACAGTTGATGTGTGGTTCGACCGTATGAGATATACAAAATAAAAAGTTTAGCTTTATTGTCCTTCTACGAAAATATTTATTTCAATATGAATTTATTACGGATGGATTCGGCAAACTCCGCATCTTCGATCGAGTAATTCCGTTATACTCCCGATCAGTGAACGGTCGCGTATTATAAAAGCTGGATATATTCTGCTCTTAAGAACAGTTTCAGCTAAAATGAAACACGGTGGACAAAATCACATAAAATCGGTGGCGTTGACAACGATAACAATCATTATTTTCGTCGTTGATGCGACCGTGAATCTTAAAAGATGCGAATCTGTGGCTTATGAAAAAACGGCTAAAGAAGATTTCAGAGAGGATTTCAGTAAGAAAGTTTTCTACGTCGGTGATCAAGTGTGGCGAATCTACAAACACAATGATTCAGTAAATGATTTGATGGAGCAACACGATCAAAACGGTTGTACATAATATAAATAAAATTTATATTAATATAAATATTTTACTGTATTTAAAAATGATATTACTAAGAGTTTTTTTAGAAGGACAACAGCTATTAATAGGGAGTCTAACAAAATCTTTTTTTTTAATGTAGCGTATCAAATATGGTCGAACCATCCATTGACAGTCGATATTTTTGTTCGAAACCAAATGCTTTATAACGTCGATTTGCTATTGAATAATTGCAGAATAAAGTATGACGTTCTGATCAAAGATGTGCAAAAAGCGATTGATGACGGGAATGTTCGACTTACAACCGCAATGCAAACAGAACTTGAAGGACGCAAAGGTTTGGGATTTTATTACACTCACATTAATTAAACTTTATCATTTTTTAATCATAAAATCAATATTACTGTATCATTCAACAATATAATCGCAGGAAAAATAAAAATTTCTTCAAAGATAAGTAATAATAGCAATACTATTAATATCTACATATAATAACATTTATTGATATATTCACGCATCGTTAAATGCTTTTAATAATTATTATTAAGTACTTACACTTCACATTAAGTTATCGCAGCTTATCATATATGCTTCACAATTAGTCTTGCTCTTTACCATTTTTCTTTACTTTTTGACAATCTTATTAATAATGAAAAAAGCAATCAATCTTTATAGTGATCTTGTTTCAGTGATATTCATAAAAGTTACGGAAAAAGCTATTGTGTGTGTGTGTGTGTGTGTGTGTGTGTGTTTGGTTGATAATTATTAAGAGCTTACAATTCGCATCAAGTCATCGTTGCTTATCATTTATGTTTCACAATTAGTTATCACTCTTAACTTATTATTTTTCGTTACTTTTAGACAATTTTATTAATAATAGAAAAGAAGCAATAATATATAGATCTTTATAACTTGTTTGTCACTTGTTTATGTAAATGGAAGAAGTTATTATTTGATCAATCATATAGCTAATTAAAATAAATTAATAATTCTTATTCAGAAATACATTCAAAAATAAATTATTGCAAATGACAGCTTATTATTAATTTTGAATTAACGAATTAATTAATTTGAATGGTCTCCATTTACTTAATTTATTATTTACTAAAAAATTAAATTAACTAAATAATTAAAATAATTTTTATAAAAATAAATTTAAAATTCCATTGTTTTAATTAAATATCCTCCAATTATGTTTCAATTAAACTAAATTATTATAGTATCTGTAATAATTAGGACATTATGTAGAAAACATAGCAAACACTATTAATCAAACATTGTATATGTATATGAAAACTATTCTAATGTTGATATAAACATACTTGATAAAATTCTTGTCTATTATATAATTTTAACATAATTCGGATAGTTAATCTAATATTCACTGTAAAGATTAGTAATACATTTTATTATTATTTATGTATTGTTATCGGAAAATTGTGCCATTTGATGTAATGTATGTATGTGTTAAATATATATAAGAGTCATTGTTAAAATCATAAATTGGAATACATATATATTCTAAAAAAAAAGTTAATACATTAATTAATAATTTCAAATTCTTATACATTTTCATAGAAAAACAATTTAAAATCAATCGAGGTTATTGACCTTGTGTGAATCCCACTTAGTAACCCGGTTCCGCTTCAATGCTGATTAACATTAACAGTTATACTTTACTTGTAAGGCGTGTATAAAACGCGTAGTCTTCGCACGTACGGGCATTCAGTGACGTTTCGTCGTTTTTCTGTAGTCGTTTGCATAGTCGGTCGATCTCATCTCGATGCCGTTATCCAAGACGGACTCGGCAAGGTTTGGTTTTCGATTCGTGCAAGAAATTATTACATTTGCAAACAATATTGGAAAAGTCGAAAAATTGCTGAAACTCCTGAAACGCGAATTAAGTTATGGGAATAAATATGAGCATTTAGGAATTTTTATAATTATTTAATGAGTGAGATATTTAATGAGTGTTGAGCATCGCTTCTGTCACCGAGTATTCAGTAATTTTTTAGCTCGTTACGCTTGGTGGCAGGGAGTCAGACGTAGATTTCCACATCCTCGTCCTCTTCGTTATCCTGCTAGTGCATATGGTGGGGGTGCTCCGTGGCATTTTAGGGGTGAGCTTTCAGATGCGCATAATCCGTTTCGTCGATTCAGAATAATATATCAGATTTATATAATGTAAAGAGTACTGAAAAAAATATTTTGTAAGATGACAATTAAAAGGAAAAAATGCTTGCTTTGAGCTGAATCTACGAAGCGGTTGCTATACAAGCTCACAAAAGTACGGAACGTGCAATCTCTGAATAATCTTGAAGATATATCTATTAGGTCATCGTATGGAATGGACCAGCTACCATGACATAAATGACATTTATGGCTACTTGGATTATCTCGTGAACACTTATCCTGATGTCTGCTCCGTTCAATCCATCGGTAATTCCATTGAAGGACAGCCCCTCAAGGTATCCAATCTAATCTATTTTGATACTGATAAAAAATTGATGTTTAAGATCTTAATATTTTTATATATATTAAAAGGTTCTAAGGATTAGTAATGGTAAAACGGAAAATACACCTGCAATATGGATTGATGGTGGAATACACGCGAGAGAGTGGATCTCACCGGCAGCTGTGACTTATATCATTGATAACCTGGTTGAAAATAGCGATGTTTTACAAACAGACTATTACATTCTGCCAGTTGTCAATCCAGATGGCTACAGATATACCTTCCAATACGATCGTTTATGGAGGAAGAATAGAAGGAAAGGCACTTCTTGCTCGGGCGTAGATTTAAACAGAAACTTTGGTTATCGCTGGGGTGGAAAGGGAACTAGCAGTAACATGTGTTATGAGACATACCGAGGTTCTAAAGCATTCTCCGAGCCAGAAACTGACGCTATTCGAAATTTCTTCGAGAACAGTTTAGCAAATTTCAAGGTTAGTTAAAATATTTTGCATAAAAATCCGTTAGTTTGTATTTACTTTGCATTAATTATTTTATTCTTTTAAATACATCAATTATAGCAATGCTATCAGCAATCATTCTTAACTTAATATTGTAAACATAATAATATTTAGATCATACGGATTTTTCTTAATTTACGATATCTCACAACATATACGTATATATATATATATATATATATATA
>NW_017305569.1:3221286-3223838 GCF_001594115.1 Trachymyrmex septentrionalis | reverse complement strand
ACATATATATATATTTTGAGATATTTATAATAACGTTTTATAACAATCAATTCACGGACAATTCAATCTCAGAAATTAACTTTATAAATTTTGAAATATTCCTTTCATGCCATTGTAGCACTTTATTATTTTTTTCTTGCAGGCATATATAACGTTTCATTCATATGGTCAATATATTTTGTATCCGTGGGGATATGATCAACGTTTGCCGCCTGATTATCGAGATCTTGATGCGGTTGGGCTTGAAGCAGCTAAATATATGAAATACGAAGGAGGCGATAATACAGAGTACACTGTCGGAAATAGCGCGATAACGTTGTATCCTGCTGCTGGCGGTTCCGATGACTGGGCTAAAGCTCTGCTCAAGATCAAGTATACATACACGATCGAATTGCGGGACACTGGAAGATACGGCTTCCTACTGCCACCTCAGTATATTATTTCGACAGCCAAAGAAGCACTGGCCGCAGTAAAAGTAATCACAGGTGCTATCAGGGAATGGTAAATAAATTGTTAAATATACATTTGTAAAATATATTTGATGGGAGAATTTGATTAGGGAAGTGAATCTTTCAACTATTTGCCTTTTGTGTGTATTTGATATACTGTATAAAAGTCTAAAGGAGTCTTTAACTTTTATTGTTCGAATAGTGCATTGTTATTCAGAACTGCTTTTTGTGATACTTTATGAATGTATCTTTATATAATCATTATATAATAATATTACTAATCAATAGCATAAAATCTGAAAACAATTCTTTACAATGCAATAGTTTGGTATCTATAGTTTGGCATCAATAGTTTGGCATTTAAATTTGTGCTAAAAGGTATAAACTAAAGGTATATATTATATAATTAATTTATTTTGCATACTGCACATTTGATGAAGATAATGTATTTTAGCATAAATTTAATAATTTTGGATTGACTTTTACCATATTAAATTTATTTTTATAACAATTATATGATTATCCTGTTGTATTAACTATTAGATTCAAAAATTATTTTAAGTATATTAACTTAGAATAGATATTAGCCAGTATCACTGCAACAAGTATATATTTATTAGATAATTTGTAACTATTATCTGTTGAATAAAATAAAAATATGAATAGTTGTTAAAAATGTTTTCTTCATTCAAATTACTATTTAGTTTTTTACTCTAGGATCAGAATAAAAGACGTCATTATTTAGTTAAGCTACGTTTTTACTTTTTTTCGAATAATATATATAATATAATATATATATATACAATAATTTGTCATTTAGTATGCATTTGATACATCGTCAATATTGCTGTCATTAATCATTACTGATTTTCTGTTCGATTCAATTATTGAAATTGGATATCTTGTATACGGATGACGCACCTGCAAGTACCACATGGAAAAATACTCCAAGATACAATTCCAGTGAGAAACAGTTTTTCTCCATTATGCAAAATGAGCCATCAGAATCACTCTAAAAGTGTATTAAAAAATCGACATTAAATTACTACATTAAGACGGTAACAAAGCTATTGTCGTTTACTGAATTTACTAAAAGTCTGACACTTACACTGCATGCGGAAGTCGCTTTGTCCGATGGTTCAGTACAGACTTTAGTCTCGTGAACAGGAGAAGGAGAAGATCCTGTCAGAGTACTAACAGCTTCAAGTACTAACATGTTATGCGATTAATGTATTCCATACATTCTAAACTTGTTGAAGTTTATCTGGTATTTTGGAGAAAAAAAAAGTGGATCCTCATCCACAAAGCCATGCCTTTCTAATTAGTTCACTTTCTGGTGGTGCTAATTCGATGGCTTGTACTTCTTTTGCCAACTTTAATGGAAACGCAAGCTTAAGCAAAGTAATGTCATATGGGCCAACACATCACATTAAAAAGTATAAAATATATATTATAACAAAATTATATATTAATCAATAATAAATGGATATTAATTGAAACATAAATTACTTATTGTCATTCAATGTTTGACTACTGTGTGTGTTTATTTCGATAAATTTTAACTTATCGTCTTAATATGCTACGGATATATATATAAAGTTTATTAAAATAATCATAATAAAACATTTTTTTCAGTTTTATTTAATTAAACTAAAAATGTAATTATAATCAAAATTGATATCAAAATTGAATGACAACCGAATATTCGTTTCCGGTTTCGGCCGGTGGTCAAAATGTGGTTTCCGTCGGACTCTAGTATTAATGTTCTTCAGCTTGAGAGAGTAAATTTAAATGGCATTAAAATATTATTTGTTAAAGTTAATAATAGACAGTTAAAGGAAATTTTGTCAACATGTTATATTAAAAAAAAAATAAATAAATCGATTTTTGTTGTTGTTGTAATCTTTTATGTCTTTTCGAATTATATTCTTTTTACATCTGAGGAGGGCTCAATCCAGCAGCCGGAACTTGTTTGTTTTATATTTTAATATACGCCGTTTTACTTTTTATTTTATGTATCTATGACTATTATCTTTAATTAAATATATTATGCGACGACTCTTTTTCGCCATTTATTTTGTTTATTTTGTTTATACATAAAGA
>NW_017305569.1:3220933-3221193 GCF_001594115.1 Trachymyrmex septentrionalis | reverse complement strand
AAAATATTAAAAACATTTAAATAAAATTGTTATAATCTAAATCGAATAAGCGTTTAATCGATTAAAAATTATTGATATCTTGTTACATCAACAGAAATTTAGAATGCTGATTCGGCGTCTCTTCAACTAATTATTTCTCGCTGTGCATTGAAATATGTAGCTATATTTAAGAAAACAAATTTGTCATTGTTACCTGTTAAATAAAATAAATAAGAATGTCTTTTGTCATAAATGTTTGGTTTATTCAATAAAATTTATGT
>NW_017305569.1:3218797-3220833 GCF_001594115.1 Trachymyrmex septentrionalis | reverse complement strand
TTTTGTTTAGTTTTTGCATCGTGTAGGATAAAAATAAAAAGATATTACTTCTAATTTATGATTAATATTTATTTTATATTAAATAATGTGTAACAATTCCGTATTCAATATTACATTCATACGTCGTTGATATTATCATCATCAATTTTATATTTTCTTCTCAATCCAATCAACGAAATGGGATACTTTAGCGAATACGGATGGCATGCCTGGACTACCACAAGGTACCATACCCCAAGATACAACTCCATCAATCTCCCATTTTCCTTCCTTAAAGGAAGCTAGTGGACCACCGGAATCACCCTAAAAGTATGTTATAAATGATACATTAGATTGCTGCTATAATTCATTGAATTTGCTGAATATTTGGCACATACGCTGCATGCGGAGTTTGGTTTGCTCGATACTGGTCCAGTGCAGATATTAGTTTCATCAACAGGAGAAGGAGATCCCATCGCTTTAGTCATCGTTGCGTCGCAAGTTTTGCGGTCGATGATATGCATCATAACATGTTGAAGTGTAGATGGCATTATTGGATACCTAAAAGTCGAGGTAGAGCCCCATCCACAAAGCCATACGTCTCCAGTTGGTTCACTATTTGGTTTCGGCAACGCAATAGGTTGTACGTATTCGTTGAACTGCAATGGAGTATCCAACTTCATCAGAGCAATGTCATTCCCACCAACATCACTGAAAGTTAAATAACACGGATCACATGTATATATAAAATTATATTCTAATTAATTCAGTTAAAAAAAATATGCGTTTAAGCTAACGTGTTAATACTAAAACAAATTGTAATACACTAAAAGAAAAGATTAACTGCTGCAGCAAATTAGATGATAAAATATGGCACAGCATTTTTAATTGGGGGGCTGCCAATTTTTGCAGCAATCAATTTTTGGTAGCAGCATTAATTTTTGGTTGCGTTAATCTATAATGTCAGTATAAGATTTTGATAGGCTAACGCAATCAAAAATTGATTACTGCAACCAATTAAAAATGCTATGCCATATTCAGCCAATCTTTTCTTTCAATGTATTAGTGAAGGAATAGTAATAACCTGCAGAATTAATAGAATATATGTGTATATCATAATAAATCTCAAAATATAATTTGTGCGTCGTTATTTATTTAAAACAGTTTTCTGATATCATATTTCTAATAATAATCAGATATAGTTTCCTAATATCTTATACATCAATGCTAGTCACTAGTAAATATTAATATCAATTTTATGACATTACATTAGTAGTTTCGATTATTGTACAAATAATTTATTTTACAAATAAAACTGCTGATTATTATTGATGCAAGAGCTATTATGTTCTATATTATTTTTATATATAATTATAAATTAATTATAAATACAATATTAATTACATATTAAACAATATTATTCAAAGACAAATTAATTTAATTGTTTGTATTCACTGTTTTCAACGTTTTACTTACCCTTTATATTTTTCATGTATGTACACTTTCGACACTTTTGCTGTCTGTTCGGTATTCTCCTTAACTTTAAGATTGAATTTTCCAACCTTGACAGTAATACTGCTTGCGGAAATTCCAGCAGCACAATGTGCTGCTGTTAAAATCCATTGTTCATTCAGGATAGATGCGCCACAAAAATGCTGGAGAGAAAGGAAGCTATTTTGTTGAAGGGAAGCAATATATTTGTACACTCCTCTCGGCGCTTCAGTACCTCCAACCACACGAGTCTGAAACGAAGGTAACTGCGGCTTGACAGATGGCATCTGTCTGTCAATTTGGGGCCGCACTACAATTTAAATTAATAATGTTTAAGAAAACACTCTTACGGAAGAAGTTGATCATAGCATATCAAAGCTAGCTCTTTATAAAATAATATTTTATAAGAGAATTTGTAATTAGAAACTAAACTTTGCTTTGTAATTCGTATCCAGTTAGAAGTAACGACATCAATTCGATGTCGATTTCCTAATTGTCATTTCTCACTGGGTATAACAATACAATAATTTAGTTATTATTTATTTAAAACTTTTTTATTAACAAGA
>NW_017305569.1:3208838-3218697 GCF_001594115.1 Trachymyrmex septentrionalis | reverse complement strand
TATCCCGGAAAAAAATGTTTTATATATAATTATATATAATTATATATAATTTTATATAATTATAAGTATATACCACATTTTTTCCCGGTATATTATATAAATCGAAAAAATTGACTTACTGGCGACCGCCATGGCTAGGAAAGCAAAGAACACGATAGCTTTGGAATACATTTTACTGTTTAATAACAATCCCATAAACAGACTGCATTTTATACTTGTTCCGCATCTGTACATTGACAAGCCATTATTTTTTACGATAATTAATCATGATATTTTAACAATACGGAAAATTGTATTCCAGATGATACTTCTTTGTAATTTGAAGTATATTAATTGATATAAATATTGAACTATATAGTACAACACAGATGATTTATACTTATACAAAAAACAATGCTATGATCGTATATATTATATACCTCAATGACAATATTCCGCAGTACAGTTGCTTCTATAAAATTAAATATACTGTTATAAAATACGGAAGTACATAAATTTACTGTTTTTTTATAAAGAATGTGAAATGTATTATTTATCTATATTTAACATCTATATTTAAAAATTTAATTTATTCAGACACTTAATTAATTTTTGTAATAGAAATAGTGCCTATTAATAAGAATAAAAATATCTAAATAAAACGCATATAATGTTATGGAATGCGTATATAAATTAATAAAAAAAGTAATTTAATTATTCTAACTTTGAAGTAAAATAAATTTTAAAAAAAGGCATAAAACTAAACTAAATTATACAGAAGACTAGAATATAACAATAATAAACAACATTATTACAAAAATCATTTTTTTCCTTATTTGATATTTGTTTTAATATTGTTTAACTACACATTCTAAACTAATTGATACTAATTAAATATAAAATTTACTTAAGTTATAAAGTTGAAACATTCTTTAATTAGTCAAGTTGCAAATTTTATTATGCTGATTCGTACAATAGATAAACAATAGATAAAAATGTGTTACCCTTACGTTAGATATGGGCCATCATAAAAGTGTATTAAAAACTCGATACATTAAATTGCTCTATATTAATAGACATTGGTGACAAAACTACTATTATTTATTGAATATCTGACAATAATTACGCTGCATGTAAAGATTTCATCATTCAACAGCTCAGTATAGATATTGGTTTTATGAACTAGAGAAGGAGAAGGTCCTATCAGACTTTGTCGCAAATTGTACGATTGATGTACTATGTCTGAACTAGCTGAATTAGTTTTCTGATAAAAAAGATAAGTATACACAAATATAAAAAATGTAAAAAAATCTCTCTCTCTCGAAAGAGAATTATAGGAGATTTATTAAACATAACTTTAGTATAAAAAAAGTTTGCTGTATAAAAGAGTAGCTCAGAATTTTAGTATTTATTTTACAATTAATATTGCTTATTAAAAAATGTTAATTTTTAAATATAATATCTTACTTTAACATAATCAAAATATAACAAAAACAAAGTAACGAATTGTTACTTTCTAAGGAATCGTAACAGTAACAAGTTACTTTTACAAAAAGTATGTATAACGATATCGTATAATTTTTATGAAATTTTCAATCCTGAATTTAATCATAATATTGAAATTGTTTAAAAGTAGCTTACTAATATAAAATATAAACAAAAGGGAGCATTCAGCCACAACACTAGATGTCTTAAACAAAAATCATATTTAAAATTATAATTTAATAACGTAAACGTTATGAAATTTCAAAAAAATATTTTACTATTCCTTATCTTAATAATATCTTTGAAAAATTTAATTCTATCACAAAAAAATTTGACTTTAATATCACTCACAAACCAATCAATTGTATGAATATTTTTATTAAAATAGACAAAGATAAAATTTAAAAAAAATCACTTAAATGTAGTGCATAAAATTAATTGTCTTGATTGTAATTACTTATATGTAGGACAGACAAAAAGAAAATTAAAGACGCGTTTAAAAGAACATATAAATGATTTCAAAAAAGTAACGAATACTATGTCTGTTATCTCGCTGCACAAACTAGATCATACGATTGATTGGAATAATACGATTATTCTTGATTCCGAACAATCTTATTATAAAAGGATGATCTCCAAGATGATACACATAAAAAGACATGAAATGGGTTTAAATAAACAGAGTGACACAGAGCACTTTCCAGAAATTTATCTATCAATCGTTGGAAAAAGTCACGCTACTCACCAATAGAATATCCCTCTCCACTTTCCTTCCCTCTCCTTTCCTTTTAATACTTATAAAGGCTGTCACCTGCTACGTGCCTTCACATTTTTATCAGTAAGTGTTCTTACAAAAAGTTCCAATTCTTGTTGCTTAATTTTATACTATTAACTTCGAATTGCACTTGCGATATTTTGCGTCAAAAAATGGTAAGCAATTTTTATTATGTAACTAAATTAATTCGCACAAATAAGAATTTAAAGTAATTTTGTAAAGTAATAGTGTTAAAAAATCATTTCTTTTTTTTTAATTTCAATTAGAATTTAGAAATTACGTATTTGCCACACGGAGTCGCACTTTACTTCTTGTAATAAAGAATCCTACTGTGTAATAGAAAATAATTCATTAGCGATTAAGTAATGTTCAATTTCAAGTTTTGTCAAATTACTCTGTTATCTCGTACCATAAGTAAAAATCGTTTTACAATCTTTTCTGACTAGCGTTTATTGTTTAATTTTATTTTTGGCGTCTTTAATTTTGTATGTACTGATGATGGTCAAATCTTAACTTAAATGGCTACGTTATTATATTCTAATTTTAAATATATGACTTTTGCTTAAGACATCTAGTATTGTAGCTAAATGCTCCCTTTTATTTATATTTAATCATAATATAATTGATTGTACAAAAAGCAATTCGAATGAAAATTTATGAATGAAATGATTCTTTAAACACAAATCCCCAAAATAAGGGTCTATGGTGAAAATACTGTAAATACTGTAAATAAAATATATTTTGATACAGATTACAATTTTGTTTTAAAATAAAATAAACTGGACAGCCATATATAGACAATTAAATAAAAGTATCAAAAGTATTAAAATAAGTTATAGTCATTTAAATTAAGTAAAAAAACTAGGGTTGTGCACCGGATCGTAAAATTACCGGATCAGATATCGGATATCCAAAAAGAATATAAGAATATCCGGTATCCGGTCAGATATCCGGAAAAGTAATTTTTCGAGTCGAATATCTGATATTTTTCAAATATCCGACCGGATTCCGAGAGAATGTCTTTAAAAAAAAACTGTAGAAAAAAAAATTGTAATTTTGCACCAATATACATATAAGTTATTATAACACTATAAGTATGCATATTTATTATTAGAATATTTATATAATAAAAAATCAACAATTTAATGATATCAAATTTCAACTGGATACTTGTATTACCGGATACTAATAATATACGACTATATGGGCGGATAGTAAAAAAGTGTCGGATAACATCGGATACCGGATACTTTTCGGATATTCGATGCATTCCTAATAAAAACGTTTAATTTTCGACGTTTATATTGATAAGTACCTCGGATCTGAATTTGACGTCTCTTCAATCATTTTTTATTGTTATTTGTTATATAAAATAAATAAGAATAACAATATCTTTTGTCATAAATGTTTATTCAATAAAATTTCTGTTTAATTTTTGCATTATGCAGAATAGGAATAAAAAAACGTTACTTCTAATTTATGCTGAATGTTTATTGTAAATAATATGTGATAATTCTTTATTTAGTATTATACATTCATACTTTATTTAGTATTATACATTCGTCAATATTATCATCATCAATTACGCATCTTCTGCGCAATCCAATTATTGAAATTGGATGTTTTTGTGTATACAGATGGTGCACCTTGAGTACCACATGGTATCATACCCCAAGATACAATTCCAACAAGCACTGGTTTTCCATCAATAATTTTAAATAGTGGACCACCGGAATCACCCTAAAAGCATATTAAAAACAATACATTAAATTGCTATATTAATTGCCAACAATACTACTATCATTCATTAAATTTGCTGAATATCTTGCACATACGCTGCATGAGGATTTTCCGTCCGGTGATCCAGTGCAGATATTGGATTTTTCATCAATAGGAGAAGATCCCGTCATTTTAATGACGGTTTGGTTGCAAGATTTGAGATTCATAATATTCAACATAGCATATTGAAGTTTAGCTGGCATTATTGGAGTAGTGGTAGTCGAGATAGAACCCCATCCACAAAGCCATACATTTCCAGTTGGTATACTATTTGGTTGGGCTAACGTGATAGCTTGTACGTTCTTATTCATCTTCAATGGAGTTGCAAGCTTAAATAGAGCAATGTCATTTGGGCCAACACCACTGAAAATTAGAAAATATATATCGCAATGTATGTATATATAAATTATATACATATCAATTATACAGTTTAAAAAAAGATAAATGTTTAACCTAACGTATTAATACTAAGATAATAATAAGATTATAGTATTGTATTAGTAAAAGAATAGTAATAACCTACAGAATTAATAGAATACTCGTATATGTGTATATTATAACAAATCTCAAAATATAATTTGTGCGTCATTACTATTTATGATATAGTTTTCTAATATCATATTTTTAATAGTAATCAGATATATAGTTTTCCAATATCCTAGTATGTTTTAATGCTAATCACGATATTAATACAAATGTTGTGACATTACATTAATAGTTGTTTCGATTATTGTATACTTATTTTACAAACAAAACTGATTATTATTGATGTAAGAACTATTATGTTTTTGATTATCTCTATATACGATTAGAAATTAATTATAAACATAACATTGATTACATATTAAACAAATATTATTCAAAGACAAATTAATTTAATTGTTTTGTATTCACTTTCAACGTTTTACTTACCCTTTATATTTTTCATGTATATACACTTTCGATACTTTTACTATTTGTTCGGTAGCCTCCTTAGTTTTAAGATCCTTTTTACCAGCCTTTACAATAATACGGCTTTTAGAAATTCCGTCAGCACAATGCGCTGCTGATAGAATCCATAGGTCGTTCAGGATGGATGCAGCGCAGAAATGCTGAGATTGACGCCTGTTCACTAGTTGAAGGGAAACTATAAATGGGAATTGTCCCGTCGTAGCTGGTTGACCTCCAACTACACGAGTCTCAAACGGAGTATCCGTTGAATCCGACGTAATAGGTGGCATTTGGAAGTCGATTCGGGGCTGTACTACAATTCAAATTAATAGATAAAATTTCTGGAAACACATTTGCGAAGAAGTTGATTGCACATCAAAAGTAACTCTTATAATAATTTATTGTAATACTTTAGAAGAGAATTTTTAATTAGAAATTGAACTTTGCTACTTGCTTCGTAATTCGTATACAATACAACAATTTAGTCATTTATTTAATAAATTTAAAATTCTTTAATTAATAAAAGAAATTTTGTATAATGTCTTGGTGACCATTTTTTTTAATTGAATACAAACAGTACATATGTTATATAAATCGAAAAAATTGACTTACTAGCGACCGCCATGGCTAGGAAAGCAAAGAACACTATAGCTTTGGAATACATTTTGCTGTTTAATGACAATTCCAAATAGAATAGATCGCATTTTATACTTTTCTTGTCGGGTGCATCTGTACGCTGACAAACCATTATTATCTACGGCAATTAATCATTATATTTTTACAATACGGAAAATTGTATTCCAGATGATACTTTTTTATGACTTGACGTATATTAATTGATGTAAATATTAAACTATGCCGCGTAACACAGATGATTTATATTTGTACAAAACAATGCTATTGGTCGTATATATTGTACATCTCAATAACAATACTCTATAGTATGTACAATATAAAATTGCTTCTATAAAATTAGATATACTGATATATAATGCATATACGTGCATAAATTCACAATTTTTATACAGAATGTAAATGTATTATTTAATCTATATTTAATATATTTAAAATTTAATTTATTTATTTAACTAAATTAAGTTTGGTTATATAAATAGTGTTATTAATAAGAAGAATAGTGATATTAATAACAAAGATATCCAAATAAAATGTATATACAAGTATGATATGTATAGAATATGTATTAATAAACATATACTTGTATGATATGTTATAGAATATGTATAAAAATTAATAAAGAATGCGCCGTTCCGTATCTGTTTATGTATCGTCGCCTAATAATTTTAATTAATTAAATGTTTTTTTTTTTTAATCTACTGACTCTTCTTTCGCCGTTTATTTGTTTGTTTATTTACGTTTACATTTAAGAGTCTTTACATCGTTATTATTTAATAAAGAATAATTTAATTATTCTGATAATGATTTAACTTTAAAGTAAACTAAATTTTAAAAAAGCCAAAACTGAACTAAATTATAGTTGTAACGTTAAAACATTCTTTAATTAATTAAATTGCAAATCCTATTATAACTGGCTCGTACAATAGATAAACAACAGATAAAAATGTATTATAAATACGTGATATTAATGCATCACTTATATTATAATATCTTAAATGTGTATTAAACACTCGACACATTAAATTGCTATATTAATAGAAAATAAGAAAACTGTTGTCTTTTACTGAATTTACTGAACATTTGACATTTATTATAGTCATTTAAATTAAAAGTAATGCATTTAATTTTCAACGTTTGTATCGATAGGAATTTTGAATGTAGAGATTTGATATCTCTTCAACTGATCATTTCTTTGTGTGAGCATTGAAACTGATGTAATATTTCAGAAAATCAAATTTGTTATTATTATCATCTATTAAATAAAATAAATAAAATTTATAATGTCTTTTACCATGATATCTAATAAAATTTCTGCTTAGTTTTTATGTTATGTAGGATAGGAATAAAAAAACATATTACTTTTAATTTATGCCTACTTTTATTTATGAATATTTATTTTGTATTAAATAATATATAACAATATCTCATTCAGTATTATACATTTATACATTATCAATATTGCCGTTAAACATAACTGAAATTTGAATTAATTTTCTGTGCAATCCAGTCATTGAATTTAGATACCCTTGTATATACGGAGGGCGCGCCTAAAGTACCACATGGCAAAATACCCCAAGACACAATTCCAGTAAGCACCGATTTTTTTCCGTTATGCGAAATTAATGGACCACCGGAGTCACCCTAAAAGTATATTAAAAACAACGACATATTAAGTGGTTGCATTAAAAAAAGACAACAAAGTTATTATTATTCACTGAATTTACTAAATGTCTGGAACTTACACTGCATGCTGAGATTTTATTGTGCAGCGGCCCAGTACAGACATTAGTTTCATGAATGGGGGAAGATCCCGTGAGACGTTTGACGGATTCATGGCAAATAGTGCGATTGATGTACTCTATCTGAACATGCTGAAGTTTATTTGGCATTATTGGATAATTGGTAGTCGAGATAGAGCCCCATCCACAAAGCCATGCCTTTCCAGTTGGTTCACTTTCTGGAGGTGCTAATTCGATGGCTTGTACATTATTGTTCAACTTCAATGGAGATGCAAGCTTAAGTAAACCAATATCATATGGACCTACACCACTAAAAATTAGAATATACATTGCAATACATATATATACAAAATTATATATTAGTTAATTATGCCTTTTTTGTAGAAACATATGTTTTAAATTAATGTATAAAAAATGTACTAAAAAAAATTGTCGTATTAGTAGAAGAATAATAATGATCTACAAAATTAATAGAAATTCCATGTACATAACGCAACAAATATTGAAAAATAATCTATATATCATTACTTATTTAAAATATACTTTTCTAATTCCAAGTATCAAATGTTAATCGCGATATTAATATCAAAATGCTGCGACTATCACTACCACTAATCGTTATTTCGATTATTGCACCCATTCTATAAAAAGAACTGTTGATTACTAATACAAAATTATGTTTTACATTACTAATACAAAATTATGTTTTAGATTACCTTTATATACAATTAGAAATCAAACATTGATTCTAAAAGAACGTTACAAATAGAACATTGATTCTATACTAAACAGAAATCATTTATATAAAAATTAATTGAATTGTTCGTACTTACTACTTTCAATTTCTGCTTACCCTTTATAATTTTTATGTACGTAAGCTTTCACCACTTTAACTGTCTGTTCGGTGTTCTCTATAAGTTGAAGATTGTACTTTCCAGCCTTGATGCGAAGAATGCTTAAAATAGGAATGCTGTTAATACAATGCCCTGCAGTTATAATCCATTTTTCATTCAAGATGGATCCAGCGCAAAAGTGTTGGGAGAATATTTGGAGGGAAACTATGAACGGATAACTTCCTACTTCTGCTTCTTCACCTCCAACCACTTGTGATGAGATCGAGTGAGTAAAAAGTGGGAAAATAGGCGGCATCCGAAGACCGATTTTAGGTCTCTCTATAATTTAAATTAATGTTTAAGTTAACATTCGCGACGGGGAAGAAGTTAATGGTAGCACGTCAAAGCTACCTTTATGAAATTAGAAGAATTTTTAATAATATAATTAGAAATTTTGTTATTTGCTTTGCAATACATGTAACAATACAATAATTTAGTTATAATACTTTTTAGTAAAAAATTTTTTTATATAAAGTTCTAGTAACTATTTTGTAAGCTTAGCTAAATATGAATTATACACTCAGAGTGTTTCAATTCTAACTCATCATCTGCTAATGGTAGATTCTTGAAGTCATTTCGAAACGAAAATTTAATACCATAATGTCCAAGCTAAATATTTTTTTAATATAATGAATATCCAGAATTAGAAATATCTATAATTTTATTTTTGCATATGTTATATCGATATTAACAAGAGGTAACTCTTATATCGATATTAACAAGAGGTAAATGCAAAATTAGCTTTTGCATTTAACACTTTACTTTGTATTATACCTAAATGCGCAAATTTTAGACGATACACTGAAAAAAAAGATTGTTTGCTGCAACAATTTAGATAGTAAAATATGGCACAGCATTTTTATATGGCTGCAGCAACAA
Organism: Trachymyrmex septentrionalis; assembly: GCF_001594115.1. Taxonomy (NCBI): domain Eukaryota; kingdom Metazoa; phylum Arthropoda; class Insecta; order Hymenoptera; family Formicidae; genus Trachymyrmex; species Trachymyrmex septentrionalis. The sequence continues at coordinate 3,209,602 of NW_017305569.1, read as the reverse complement.
ATTTTTAGTTGTGTTAGCCTATCCGCAATGTCAGTATATGATTTTGATAGGCTAACGCAACTAAAAATTTGTTGCTGCAGCCATATAAAAATGCTGTGCCATATTTTACTATCTAAATTGTTGCAGCAAACAATCTTTTTTTTCAGTGTATCGTCTAAAATTTGCGCATTTAGGTATAATACAAAGTAAAGTGTTAAATGCAAAAGCTAATTTTGCATTTACCTCTTGTTAATATCGATATAAGAGTTACCTCTTGTTAATATCGATATAACATATGCAAAAATAAAATTATAGATATTTCTAATTCTGGATATTCATTATATTAAAAAAATATTTAGCTTGGACATTATGGTATTAAATTTTCGTTTCGAAATGACTTCAAGAATCTACCATTAGCAGATGATGAGTTAGAATTGAAACACTCTGAGTGTATAATTCATATTTAGCTAAGCTTACAAAATAGTTACTAGAACTTTATATAAAAAAATTTTTTACTAAAAAGTATTATAACTAAATTATTGTATTGTTACATGTATTGCAAAGCAAATAACAAAATTTCTAATTATATTATTAAAAATTCTTCTAATTTCATAAAGGTAGCTTTGACGTGCTACCATTAACTTCTTCCCCGTCGCGAATGTTAACTTAAACATTAATTTAAATTATAGAGAGACCTAAAATCGGTCTTCGGATGCCGCCTATTTTCCCACTTTTTACTCACTCGATCTCATCACAAGTGGTTGGAGGTGAAGAAGCAGAAGTAG
>NW_017305569.1:3207131-3208738 GCF_001594115.1 Trachymyrmex septentrionalis | reverse complement strand
TGTATACATAAATCGAGAAAATTGACTTACCAGCGATCGCCATAACTAAAAAAACAAAGAACACGATAGCTTTGAAATGCATCTTGATGTTTGATGATCCTATGAATAAATCGCATTTTATACCCGTTTGTCGAGTACATTCGATATCAGTGATAATGTGCTGATAAGCCATTATTATCTATGAGAATTGATCACAATACTTTTACGATAAAAAAAATTTTACACACTTTTTCGTCTTTTTATGTACATTAATTGTTATAAATATTAAATTGTAAGGTAAATAAAAAACGGTAATAAACAATATTATTAAAAATTTAATTAATTTTTTTATTTGTTATTTGTTTTCATATTATTTAATCAGATTCTAAATAAAATATATCATTATAAACTAATTAATAATTAAATGTAAATAATAAATCATGAAACATTCTTTTAATTTTAATTAGTTAAACTGCAAGTCCTATTACGATAGGATCATATATTAATAGATAATGATGTATTATTGTTATCTAAAATCGATTTTACTATTATTTATTCTCTTTTACATCATGCAATTGTTGTTTGTCTGAAACTTTTTCTCGAAAATTCCTTTTTTTAACATATATAATCGACTGTATTACTTAAAATAAAACACATTGTATAATATATGTTAACTTTTAACTATATGATTTGTGTATTAAAATATGTATTGCAGATGAACAAATTAGTGTTATTAAAATAGATATACGTATATTTTTAAGAATAATAATGTGATTATGTTAAATAACATAAAAACATAAACAGCAATAAATTTTGCCATAAGCGTTTTGTTCAGTCAATCAAGTTACTGTTAATTAATTTTTACTTTTTAAATAGGAAAGGAATATAAAACGTTATTGTTATATATGCTGCATATTTATTGTATTTTACGTTAAATAATATATAATACATAATATATAATAATTAATAATATATAATGCATTATTCAGTATGCGTTGATACGTCGTCAATATCGTTGTCATTAATATATTAATAATTATTGATTTTCTCGTCAATCCATTCAATGAAACTGGATACTTTGGTATATACGCTTGGCGCTCCTTCACTACCGCATGGAATAATACCCCAAGATACAATTCCAATAAGAACTGGTTTTTGTCCATTACGTGAAATTAGTGGGCCACCGGAGTCTCCCTAAAAGTGTATTAAAAACTCAATATATATGTATTAAATTGTTACATCAATAAACAATGACAAAACTACTGAAGCTCATATACTAAAATTTATTGAACATCTGTATATCACTTACACTGCATGCCGAGATTTGATCGTATAGTGGCCCAGTGCAGATATTGGTTTCATGAACGGGAGAAGATCCTATCAAACGTTCAATGGCTTCATGGCAAGTAATATGATCGAGGTACTCCATCTTAACATGCTGAAGTTTATTTGGCATTATTGGATAACGGCCAGTCGAAGTGGAGCCCCATCCACAAAGCCATGCTTCTCCAGTTGCTTCACTTTCTGGCGGTGGTAATTTGATGGCTTGTATTTCTTTCGTTAACTTTAATGGAGATGCAAGTTTAAGCAGAGCAATGTCATATGGACCAACACCACTGAAAATTAGA
>NW_017305569.1:3190195-3207031 GCF_001594115.1 Trachymyrmex septentrionalis | reverse complement strand
AAATGCATTGCTTTTAAACTAATAATGAAAAATTATAGTGATTAATGAAGGAATGATAATAATAATCTACAGTAAATAGAAATATTACAACGTAAAAGATTTTAAGATTGAATTAATAGGTCATCGTTTATCTGAAATATAGCGATCTAATCGTAAATATCAAGTGCTAATCATGATATTAATAGCAATACTAGATCATTTCTAGTTGTTTTAATTGTTGCATTTTTATTCTACAAATAAAATTTCTGAATACTAATTTATAAGCTATTTTCTAGCTAGTAGCTCTTCTAGCTAATAGCTCTAAATAAATTCTAGCTAATAGATCTAAATTATCTCTCTATACAAAAAAATTTACAAGTAAATTATAAATAAAACATTATTTATACATGAAATAAATATTTATGAAAAATGTAAAAAAGCCCATCAAAACCTACATCGGCTGTTCTAATGCACAGAAAATTCTTTATTTTTCATGTGAATGTAACAAAACAAATAAAATATATGTTTTAACCTTTCAATTCGAGTCCTTATCAATATACATATAAATCGAAATTACATAAATAAATTTTCAAGTTGATGATTCCTGACAATTTAGTTCGTTCTTCTTTATTCAAATGCCTAATTAGGTATGTAATGAATAGCCCAATGATTATCAAAAATATTAACTTATACAATAATAATATAAAATTTACATAAAGTAAATCAAAATCATATACATTGCGTCACTAAGTAGAATCACATCGCAAATAAATATTTATTCTTATAAGGACACTGTCTAATATCAATTTACAACACGCATGTAAGTAGTCATTTCTGACGTATTTTTGTTTGCTAAATACAAATTTGTTGACAAAATTTAATTAGCGCGTTACAATTTTGAGAAAAATGATGTCAGATGAAAAAAATGACAATTTTTAAGAAGTTATATAATTAGTATCAAATTTTTTCAAAATTTCATTAATGCCAAACGTTAACTTTTAGCTTTAAGATGCATTTTGGTTCTTTTACATATACAATAATTTTTTATTTTCGAAATAGTATATTATTTTGAAATAGTTCTTTTCCATGTAATATCATCTCATCTGCTTGTATATGTCTCGAAAGTGAAAAATCATAAGAGAAATCATAATAAATTTTGAAGCTCCAAGTTGATATAGTCAAGTAGCATTAATAAAATTTAGGAAAAAAATTTACCAATGTTATAAACGTCATGAAAATCTTCAAAATAATTATTGTAATATTTTGCCTTTTTTGATGCCTCGGAATATTTGTGATGTGTCAACCAAATTTTGTCAACAAATTCGTATTCAGCAGGTAAAAATATATCGAAAATAATTACTCACATTCGTGTTGCAAAAGAACTCAAATTTTGTCGGAGATGGAGTTAATTAAATTATTCGTACTTATTGTTCTTTAACGTTTTACTTACTGTTCATAGTTTTCATGTATGTAAATTTGCGCCACTTGAACTATCTGTTCGGTGCTTTCGTTTTCTGCAATATCGTGCTTACCGGCCTTAACGTAAAAAAATTTTAAAGAAGAAACTGCATCAGCACAATGAGCTGCTGTTACGACCCATTTTTCGTTTACGATGGATCCAGCGCAGAAATGAGAGCCAAACATTTGAAGAGAAACTATGAATGGATAATATCCTGGCGGCGCTTCTTCACCTCCAACCACTTGTGGCGAGATCGGGCCAACAAAACGTGGCCAAATCTGTGGCATCTGGAGACCAACTCGGGGCCTCTCTTAAATTTGAATTAATAATATTTAAGGAAATATATTTGCTTAAAATAATAAAAATTTTCATGTATCTTCGCTTAATATTTGTAATTAAATGTTTTATAATTTATTGACTCTTATTTCGCCGTTTACTTTGTTTGTTTATTTATGTTATATATAAAGAGTCTTCACACCGTTGTTATCTAATAAAAATTGATCATAAAACATGGGGCTAAAAATAGTTCTCTATAAGTTAGAAGAAATTGTAATGATACATTAAAAACTGAATTTTGCTGTTTGTTTTATAATCTTCAGAACAATACAGTAATTCAATTATTATTTATTGAATTAGTTTGAGAATATTTAAGAGAATAAGAAAAATTTTTTATATATTGTTTTTGTACTTATTTCTTAAATAACTATATATAAATTTTATGTACGCATACAAAATGTTTTGTATCATGTAGGCATGACTTCAAATATAAATTTAGGTCATAAAAATTATCTTAAGAAATTCATAAACATTAGTTCTATCGGATCTTGTTTTTAGTTATATATACACTTTTTCGTGTTTTGTTAATTGAAGAACTCACTGCCATAATGGGCTAGCGCGCATTTTGCAAATGCAGCGTAAATGAGCTCTAACGTTAAAGTGATATTGATATTTTTCCCATTCCAATTTTAGAGTTTATATACTCCGTTTTTACAAAATGTGAAATAGCCTTTCAACAATTTAGCAAGCTCTTCTATTCTCATTATAAATTGAGCTAGCCTAGCATTTTCGCACTTCTTTGTATCTTATTGATTATATTAGTAAGACAAAAATGTGAAAATATTAAACTCAATTTTTATAACGAGAATTAATAAAACATGAAAATGTCTGTAACTTAGAAATGAGATCAGATAGATAAATGAATTTTTTGTGTTATTTCTATGTTCTGAATTTATTTCTAGAGTTATGCCTATATATTATAAAATGTTCTATGTATATGTCAAATAAATCGAGAAAATTGACTTACCAGCGATCGCCACTGTTAGGAGAGCAAAGAACACGATTGCTTTGGGAAACATTTCGCTGTATGATGTTAATCCACAAAATTGACTGCATTTTATACTCATTTCGTTGAGTTTAATAGCATGTTATCAATAAAAATGAGATGATAATTTATCATAATCTACAGAAAATTACAATACGTTTACGATAAGAAGGATTTTATTGCTTACGTGATCTTCTTTGTGTATATGATTGATATAAATATTTAATTAAACGGCACGATTGACGCAACTAATTTAAATAAACAATACAACTTATATATTAATCTTATACATTATACGTATTATTTAATGTTTACATTTTATATTTAAAATTTAATTTATATATTTACTTAACTTAATCAGATTTTAACAGAAAAAAGTGTCCATTAATAAATCAAACAAAGATAACTATATAAATAAAATAATAAAACTAAGACATGCATGTATAAAAATCAATTAATAAAACATATTTTTATTATTTTGATTATAACTTAAAAATGAATTAAATTTAACAAGACTTAACAAATGTAACAATAATGAAAAATATTAATACGGTTAATTTTTCTTCTATTTTATTATTTGTTTTGTTATTGTTTAAGTCGCGATCTGCTAATTAAGCATAACATTTATGTAAGTAGTAATAATAAAATATTCTTCAATTAATTAAGCTGCAAATCTAATTATGATAAATCATTCAGTAGATAAACTTGTATTACTGCTATCTGATTACGATTAATCATTAAATGTACAAAAAGGTATAAAAAGAATGCGGAAAATTAATAATTTAGTGTATGAGATATATCGAATGGATTTATTTATTTAATTATTTATCTGTCGAGATTGTCTGTTTTATATTCTAACGTAATCCAAATAAACAGTTTAGATAAAGAATAAAAACATTGTAATTATGGAGGGGATATGTACATAAAAGACTAAAATATCTTTGTGCAAAATATTTCTTTATTTCTTTCTTCTGTTCGTTTTCAATGAAACACTCCGTGCTGTGAGTAGAACTACTAAATCGTACATCATAAATAATACAAGTAATTTTATTTAATTTAAATATTAACTAAATTAATTTACACGAGAAAAAGAATATATATTTAAGTTAACATCTCATATTAATATTTAAATGATACGATGTAAATTCCTTTTTGGAAAAATTAATATCATGATAATAAAAAGCTTTATGATAGATTATTAATAATGAAAGAATAAGAATATAAAGAGTAATAAAAGTATTGAATTGAAAAAGTTATCCGATATCAAATTATTTCTTAATATTGAAGATAATATTCTCATTTTGTTAAGAACGCAGAAAAGACAGCGCATCTGATGAAATCAATACTATGAAATTATACGTTTTATATGACGATACTCACGGTTAATCTCTTTTATTGTTAAGCGTAGTATAGAATAAAAACTACATTTTATTTATTTCATCTCTGCTTTATAATTCTTTAGAATTCTGCAACACTCTATATATAATTATACTTTTTATTTTTTGCTTGTTTTAGATTCTGTGTGAAATAGTATTTCAGAACATGAATTTTTAATTAATATTAAAAATAATTTGCAAGAGTTGACAGAATAATTTTAATCAAGACAGAAGTTCGTTATTGTTTTACGGGAATAAAAATTTGTTGTCATGATTTATTTTATTCTATTATTAATCTATAATAATTTTCATAATCATCATTTATTTATTTTATATCTTAGTGTAATTCCATTATTTAAAAGATTATTGAAATTTGATATTTTTGATAACATATTAATATTCGTATGATTATATTTATTAAAAGAGAAGATAAATAAAAATATCCATATTACAATTGTTTCCTTTCTTTAATATTAACTTTAGTAATATCTAATTTACAAATGTATCCTACTTATTAAATTCACTGTACAATTTAATTGTAATATACAAAACTATAATTTTAATTTACAACACTAATAAAAATTTATTTTATTTCATCTATCTAAGAAACTTTGAATTAAAAACTAAAATTAATACTATAGAATTAAATTTTTTTAATTGTATTGTATATTTACATAAAATTATAGTATAGGCTAAAATAATAAAATAATACAATAAGTTTTCTTTGGCTAGGATTTATTAAAATTTTTAGTGTATAATAATTATAGACAAAAAGCTAGACTGTTACTATTCGGCTTTTTATTTCTTTTTTTTACATCATATATAGGATTAAATATCGGATCGGATGAAGAATTTATAAATTATAATTTGTTTATTTATCAACAACAAATTAACAATTTTTTTAGCATCATAAAATGCAACATTATTGTCCTTAGTATTATTTAGCTAATTTTATTTATTAGAAATCTTTTCTTTAATTTATAAATTAACACTCTTAATATTTTAATAAAATATAGAATTATGTCCGAATACAATATTGACAAGTGTAGGTATATTAATTAGTTAAATAACGGAAGTTGATTTTTTAACGAGATTGTGTATTAATAATATTTAAAATATTAATTATTACTAACAATCCATATTATCGTTTTAATCCAAATAGTGTAAGAAGCTACGCGAGTGTAGACCGTAGGCATGTGACTGGTACCGCACGGGTAGGCTCCCCATGAAGTGATTCCAACTAGAGTGGGAACGTTGTTTTTAAATTGGACCAATGGACCGCCAGAGTCACCCTATATAAAAAGTATTTAATTATTAAAGATATTGTACAAAAAGAATATTTTGTATTTAATTATCTAATTCTCTTTGTTGTAATACTAATAACAAATTTAGACATGTAATAGTAATAATTATATCTATATAATATGTGCATATAATATACACTATATATTATAACTTTACAATACTTTTAGATGGATTAAAATTAAAATCTAATGCTGTTTTGAAATACAATAGATTAACAAAATAACTGATAAATATTCTCTACATTTCTTAAAGTAAAATCTTTCTTCAAAAAAATTAAAACTGCCACTCTATTGAAAAAAAGTGAAAAATTTACACACAGAAAAAAATAGCTTAAAATTTAAATAAATATTTATTTGAATAATGCAAAACATTTACTTACAATAAATAAATATTTTTTTAATAAAAAGAAGTGATTGTTAAATCAAATTAATGTTTTTTGTACCAAATATATATATTTTTATATTTAATAAATATTTAATAAATATTACTTGATATTATTCAAATAAATATTAAAATTTAGGATTTTTTTTCTTCAATGCACTTTTGAGTAAGAGGAACAGATTTTCATTATTTTTTTGGAGATTTCACACTTTTAGAATAGGATTAAAAAAAAAGAAATAAGATTTCTTTCCTTTGAAATCTAATACCAAAAAAGAAAAATTAAAATCTGCCACTCTTATTTAAGGCTAACTCTTTTGAAGTGAGACTTTACTCTAAGAAATTATATAAATTCGAGAATAAATATTCTTTTTGTAATCACACAATTATAATCGTAGTACTATGTAATTAATTGCAAAAACAAAAAAAAAGTATAAAAAGTTTAAATTTTATTTACAGAACAAGCTGATATTTCATAAATAGCGGCAGTGCAGATTTGTGAATCGTAAAGTCGTTGCGATGTTGTACGACTTTTCGAGAACTCATCTTGACAAGATTTACTGTCTAATAATGGAACAGTAACTTTTTGAAGAACGTTCGAAAGTCTTGGAATCCATGTCTTGGAGACGGAGCCCCATCCAGACAGTACAGCATTTCCAACTTGCACCTCGTCTGGTTTAGGTAATTTGACAGCGGATACCCACTTGTTAAAAATGAGAGGAGTTTTAAGTTTCAGAAGAGCGATGTCGTATGGTGCAACACCTCTGTAAAAAGCAATATAATAAAATTTAAAATATCGTAATCACGTTTTAGAGTCATTATCAGTTAAAAAACACGGATACCAAAGAATTTATCAAAGGGATAGTGATAATTTAAACCATGACATACATTGCGAATTGTGAAATGATTGCGTATGATATCTAGGTACATAAATACTTTTATAAATTCTCTTGGAAACAGTTAAATCTATATTTATCTGCCATATTTCAAAACTGTTTTAGATATAATCTACCATTGTAATTCTAATATTTTAGAATATTTTAGGAAAATCTACATTTATGGTTTTACAGTATCGATTAATTATTAACATTTTCATTTACACATACACACACACACACGCGCGCGCGCGCGCACGCACACACACACACACACATAAATTCATTAATTACATTTTAAATAATATATATAAGAAATTATTTTCATTATGATATTTTTATAATTAAGTTTTAATTACTCGCGCGCGCGCGTATATTAAATGATTTTATAACAAATGGTTATAAATTATTAGTATCGTTTAGTAAAAAAACTTTAAAGTAATATATCTCAGAAATCAGAAGAATCTGCAACGTAATTCAAAGTGTTTCAGGACTGTGAACTAATAATAATTATAAGTAAAATTAAAGTGATCAATAAAGTGTAATATTTTCTCCAGTTTTACTGAATTCTTGCTGGATTAATTGAAATTCCGGTAAATTCAACCAGAAAACTATCAAATATTTATATAAAATAAGTCGATTAAAGCGTTACAAATTTATATTTCGGAAAGCATTTTAGAGACCTTTATGTGATCCACATACAACTATCCACAGTTAAACCAATGTCACCATCTTATGTTTTTCTCAAAGTTACAAAAATTTTTGTGTCTAAATTATTTCTCTCTAAAATGCTTTATTTCCGAGACATAAATTTGTAACACTTTAACTGATTCACTCTGTATATTTAAATTTGTCAAGCATTCTAATCGAGATATCTAAAAATTCATTATTTAACTAGAACTCCGATTTATATGATCAAAATTTGTTTTATTCGTACTTCTTGTTGGTATAACCAGAACATTTTTCCTAATGTAGAGTTCCAGTTTCTGAAATATTCATTTTTTTATCTATAAATAAAAATAATAGACATACCCTGGATAATTTTCATGGATATAAATCTTAGCAATCTCAACTTCTTGCTGAGTTTCCTCATTTTCAAGAAGATAATACTTGCCAACGATGACCTTAAGTTCGCCTTCTGTCATAATGCAATGTCCCGCAGTTAAAACAAAACTCTCATGCACAATCGAACCACCACAAATGTGGCTAAAACGTAATGAGGGTGGCAAACCCCATTGAACAGAGACCTGATAAGAAAATTCTCCTGGTATGGCATTCTCACCATCTGTGATTCTGGGTTTCAGGCCGAAAGAGACGGCCAGACATGCTATAAAAATGTTTAAGAAAATTTTAAACACATGATTCTAGAAATATAATTATATTTTTGCAAAGTTTGATTTCATTTTAGTGTTTATAATATATTTAGCGTCATTCTTATTGCTTAGATAAAACTGTTTCATAAATAAATCTTTTATTTAAAAGCACATAATATTCTAGATATTTATTTAATTTTTTATTATTATAATTTTTATAATTAATAAGGGAAATCTTTTATATCAAGTGTTTTATTTATTAGATCAGTAATTCTTAGACACAGTGTATTTATATTTAGATATATATTTTAGAAAAAAATTTTTGCTACCTGTATATTAATTGTTATTATATTTAAAAATTTAAAATATACCAACTTTATTTTTATAAAAAATAATATTATATTAGGTGTAGTAAAAAGTCATCGCGTATTTTTTAGTTCAAAGTTGTATATACAATATCTTCGTCAATAATGAATGAAATTCAAATTTAAAAAAAAGGTTTTAAAGCTTGAAATTTCTACTTTTAAAAGCTTATCACATTTTTTAAGTTTATATGAGTTTGATAATTTTTACATACCAAAAACTACGAGCTGAAAAAGACGAAAAATTTTCTTCTCACTTTGTGGATTTGTAACGTGTCCAAAACGAATTTGAGAAAATTTTCGATTACCTATCGTGAAAGCTTGATACTTTCCCTACAAAATCGTTTTTTTTTAATATTCCTACGACTTTTGATTACTGAGTTATCGCGGATTAAATAAAAGAATTATTTTGACTTTAATTGCTCATAACTCCATTAAAAATTGTCGTATCGTATAATTTAAAAAAGAGATTTTTAAAGCTGAAACTTTACTCTATTAAGATATATTTATATTGTTGGTAAGAAAGTAATTGCGGTTTTTACTGATAGATGTCTTTTAAAAATACGCGATGACTTTTTACTACACCTAATATATACATATAACAATAAGAATGTGCAAAAAAATGAGTATTCTTACCATGGAATGCCAGAACAGTGGCTAAAAGACACTGAATCAACATTGTCAGTATGTTAGTTCAACAGAAGTACTGAATAAGATCTTACGGTTTATATACTACGAAATAATGGAAAATATCTTGTGATAAGGTATACGTGTATTTTGGATTAAACTTGATAACACAACTTCTTCTTGAACGCATAGATAAGTAAGCATTGACTGTTTTTTAATCATTGATTTGCCTCTTAAAAAAGACTTTTTTTTAACAATTAATCTTCAAGTATATTAATACTAGTCGATTTTATCATGTAATTATTTTATGCTAGAAATTCATCTCCATCTTTATAAAAATTAATAGTATAAAAATTAATAGTATAAATAATTTTTATTTGTAATTTATAATAGTATAAATAATTTTTATTTGTTGTATCGCGTGTCTTATAATACATTCAAATTAAAATTAAAATTAAAAATCAAACTAATAACTTGATAGTTTTAATAAATAAAGTAGGACGATTCTTAGTGCACTATTATTTGTACAAAAATATTTGATACTACTATATAATAACATAAATAATAGATACATTCATATTACATTATACACATTCTCTTTACTAAACTACATAAAATTGATAAAATTATATAAAATTTATATAATTTTGTATACAAATATACTTCACATAATCTACAACAGAAATGTACAAAAATAAACATATCTAAGGCAGTTGCAAATTTTTACAATTTAATAATAACATTTCTTAAAATATAATTTTTTATTTAAATTAAACTAATTAAATTTTCTAAAAATCAATTTAGAAAGTAATTTTGCAGAAAATCTATTACAGCACTCCTGTAATTTTAATTCAAAAATTAATAATATTTTAACGGATAATGTACATCCTTTGAATTTTTAATTAAATGTAAATTTTATCTTTCATTATCATCTCTTATAATTCAATTAATTTATTTCGATAACAATACTAGTGCTAATTTCTCGATACAGATGCCATATGTAACTATCCTGACCATTGATGTTTATTGCGTAGAAATGAGAAATGGATAAAAATCCAAACAACTTGTAATTTATAAAGGTTATTGATTTAGTTTCCGTTATCTGGATTAAAAAGTGAACATTCAAACACTAAGTACGCATTAGAAGCGTAAAAAATATAGATTTCACGTGTTGCAAGTAACTAAACGAGCGATCGCCCGAATTCCTGCCCAAATTTCGCGTGCAGTTGGAACTATTTGAGTAGCCGGTAATAGGAATCCATATGTTCCGCGATCGCGTAATTCCACCGTGTATGCATATTTTATCGAGGCAACGCCTTTAGCCCAATCGTCGGACGCTCCTGCAAGCAGAAAAGAAACTCATTCTCTGTGACATGAAATATTACGAAATGCATACTATCATCTTATCTTGATGTCTGATTTTCATAACAGCCATTTATTAAACTAATATAATCTTTCGTATAAATCAATCTAAAGATACTAAAGGTATACTAAAATTAAAATAATAATATATTAAAGTATGTACCAGAAGTCAGATACATTAGTTCTGTTGCTGGTCCAAGTTGATAATTAGTACCATGAACTTTCGAAATAGCGTTAATTGCCTTTCTCGCTACGTTCATTAAATCGGAATAATCCGACGGTTTCGAACGCGTGTAACCCCATGGTACGAGCCACATTTGAGAATAAGAATGCAAAGTTAAGTACATTCTAAAAACGTAAATTTAGCATTTAGTATTATTATACAATTAAAATTTTTACATTGGAAATTTAAAATGTATTTGAATGGTAAATTTAAATTAATTAAATAAAATTGATTTGACAATTACCGAATATGTTGTTTGTTTGCCAAAATATAATCTGCCATAGCTTTCGTTTCAGGTTCGGAAAAGGCGAAAGGCCCAGAATATGTTTCGTGACAAGGATCTGAACTGGCACTTCCTTCTTTGTCTTCGCCCCAGTGGTATGCAAAATTTCGATTCGGATCGACTCCTTCGCATGTAGTCCAGAACCATCTAGTATAGTGCGTTACGAATTGTAATAAATTTGATGGTGTGTATCTAAAAAAGAAAATCACACACTATTTTAGTTAAACACACGCAAAACTCTTAATCCTTGCAGAGATTAACAATCTAATCTTCTAAAAAGCAAGAAACATTTTAAAACATTTTAGCAACACTACAATAACGTTTTAATGTTGCTGCAATGTTATTAAAATGTTTCAAAGTGTTTTTTACTGGGTTAATACTGACCAATTTATTACTGAAAAACAGTAATTACTTATTTAAAGCTAAAAGTACAATACTAAACAATAGTGTTTTAATATTACAAATGAGTAACTAATTATTGTCTTCTATTATTATTCAATATTATTTATAGAAAATTACTTCGTTGCGTAATTGATTAGATATACATACAATACGACTATATAATAAACTTTATAAAATAATATCTTCCAATCCAGACAACTTTGTTCTTATCTTAAAATCTAAAATCTCATTTTTCGGCACTATCTAATTTTCAATTTCTCTAAATATAATATATCGCTCTTGATATACATATAACACTATCCGACAAAATTTTTTTTTGTTTTTGGCATGTGGACTACTATTTTTCAAAGATTTTTGGCCGTTGAATCCATACTCAGAAAAATCACGTCATATTTCCGAAAAAATTGGAATAATATAGACGAAAAAATGACGATTTTGGGCATAATTAGAATGGTGTTGCAGTTAAAGAAATTTTATTTTATCAATTTTGTGTGTTTATATTAAAGTGCTATCTTTTACATTTGAAATAAGTTTTTTGTTTCTGTACAATTTTTGACCAAGTTACGTAAGTTAAGCATACGCTATCTCGCGTTGTCGCGCACTACGTGTTCATTTTTGGCGCGAGACACAGTGTCTCTTGATCATATGTAACTACATAGTAAGTGTTATATTTTGATTTGTGTTTCTTACACTTGACATTCCGAGGTTAGCACGACAATTGCTAGAAGATCATTCAGCCAATATGTGTTTTCAGAGTGCACCACGCGTAATCGATTTCTGTTACACTCCGAGTAAAAAAATATTTCAGAAATGATTTTGCAAGTTAAAGACAAAATGAATATCAGACAGTGTAATAAGATCAAGCAAATATTACTAACATTAATCGATTAATTAAGCCTCTGCACACAATTGGGGTGCCAAAGCGAATGTTTTTTTTTCCTCTCCTCACCTACTATCGTTTTGACTTTCCACATGATTACTTCTAGTTTTCCGCCAAAAGCGATCGCTGACATGGCTATATTCATAACCATCGGGATTAACAACCGGCAGAATCATCCAATCCGAGTTATTCAACAATTTCGTGTAGCTCGAGTTCTTCTCTACCAACTGACTCAATATGTAGGTCGCTACTGCGCTACCAATCCATTCTCGTCCATGCATGCCTGCAAAGACGATCACGATTTACCGAAAAGATAATCTAACGGGACGAGACATGTGTAAAACGTGGGAAGCATACGGGTTCGATGTCAGTAAAGAAACAGTTGACAATAATTATAATAGTCATAAGTTGTTCATAAAAAAAGTTTTTACGATGTTATTAAGAACAATAATTAAGAGAAAAGTTTTGAAAATATTTTTATTACATTAATACATATAATTTATTATTTATTATATATTTATTCATAATTATTTTTTAGTTAATACTTTTTCTTATATGTATTAAAGAAATGCCTATCTGTAAGAAACTTACCGGCATCAATCCAAATAGCAGGTTTTCTTTCGCCTTCTTTGTTTAATCCAGTCGAAATCTTTGCCATCTTTATTGGTTGGCCCTCGTAACTATGACCGATAGTTATTAATTCTACTATTGTGGGATATCTGAAGGCTAGATGTTCTAAATAACGTACGATATCTGTTAAAAAGAAAGCCAATTTATTATGTTATTTAATTAAATTCATTTATTTATTTATGTGTATACATATGTAAAATAAAAATTAATTGATCTATCCGAAAAAATTATTTATGTACATCACATTAAAATTAAAAGCATTAGTATTGTAATATGATAGATACTAAATATTAAACTACATTTTAAATTAGTATTAAACACATAAATATATTAAAATAGTTTAGTACAACGTAAAAATATTTTACAACACGATTTTACCTCCATATCGATGATAACGTTTCCAAGTCATTGTGTGGCCTTGAGCGGTAACCAAGTCTTCACGTTGTTCTTTAGACATCTTTGGATTTTGATAAGAGATCGTCTTCTGTTAATTAAAGAAAGCGCATTTCCTTGATTTTTACTGTACTTAATTTAAACTTGCATTTTAATTATGTCTATTAATCATGTCTGCAACCAGCAAGATTTCTCTTTTCTCATACACTGACCATCAGTCAACATTTAAATAACGATTAGCACATGCAGTAACGAAAACCTTTGATCCAACATTTTAATATGACAGGTGATAATTTATTCATTACTTTCATGTTACTATTTGTACGTAAGTGTAAGAAATCATTGAAAAGATCATAAGTAAAGCGTGTCAGCATTAGATATGGACATCAGCTGTTATCGAAATTTTCTTCCGATTGCAAGTATTATATAAATAATGAGAGATCAATTTTGTACAAATTAATAAAGTATAATTACGATGTCATTGAGTGTTTTCTATCATTAATAATATTAAAATTTTCTACGCAGGTGTCCTCAAACGTTTTGGCTCAGACCTTAAGATTTTATAGAAAATTTAATTTTATACAAAAAGTTTTCTGTAAACATAAGCTTTTTATATAGAATTAAATTTCCTATAAAGTCTCAAAGTCTGGCCACAAAACGTTTGGAAATACCTTGTACATGTATTTTTATGAACAAAAAGATTAATTTTTCATGTACTTTTATATACTTTTTGCGCAAAAGTTCTGTATCATTTTTACCTGGATATCTGATATTAATACTTTAAAGTCAATTTTCTTATCCCTTAAATAATCCTTAACGTCATTTACAAGATCTGGTGCCACAATCATGTCAGAAGTTCTATAAAAGGAAGTATATATATATATATAGAAATATGTTAAATAATTAATTATTATAATAAAAATGCAAACACAAACCTATTAGGATTTGGAAAAGACCAAAATTTAATATCTTCAGGCTCGGCGTCTCTTAAGTCACGCAGATCTGTAGCTTGATTTTCCGTGTTAGGAAATGCTCTGATTAAATGATAATTTTTATAATTTATTCTTCTGGTACCTGACCGTGAATCCTTTTTCTCGGTACCAACAATACTGCTCACGACTGTGCTAAGTCCGCTTGCTACGACGGACAGCATGGATTCAACGAGGCCAAATAGAGAAAAACCTCTGTAATCATCATCGTCCCAGGAAA
Source organism: Trachymyrmex septentrionalis (assembly GCF_001594115.1). Taxonomy (NCBI): domain Eukaryota; kingdom Metazoa; phylum Arthropoda; class Insecta; order Hymenoptera; family Formicidae; genus Trachymyrmex; species Trachymyrmex septentrionalis. The sequence goes on along the minus strand of NW_017305569.1, from coordinate 3,192,654 downwards.
ATTCTTTGGGTGTGTTCTGAAGATGATTATCATTTGCTTCAGCGAATAAGATTTCTTTCTCTCCGTCTTTGGAATTCAAACACGGATTCATTTTTTGATTGTTACGGACATCCTGCAAACTATATGTCGATTATTATTTGCATTTTTCATATTATAAAATAATTTTTAATTTTTCTTTATATTAATTATATTAAATTCAACCTTTCTTTATATTAATTATATAAAAATTTAGTGACTTTTCTCTTTATTAAATTACAGAGAATACACATAATATCTTTGTAAATCTTTGTAAATTAAAGTTTAAAGTTTCATAACTTTTTAAAACTTTTATAACATTAAAGAAATAATTATTTTGCTTATTATAAATTTCATTATAAGTTTCAAATTTTACAAGAATATTCTGATTATATGAGGATTTGCAAAAATGTTTATCAGTTACGTCTTGACGTTTGTATCACGTGATTTTGAAATGCTAAGAATATACCCTTCGCTTAAAACTCATTGATTTATGAGATCTATTTTCTCCATTAACTATTGTACTTTGGCAAAACAATGTAATATTCTTTTATAATTAATGTACTCTTATATACAATATAATCTACTTTCTCTTAGAAAAACTCTCTTAGAAAAAAAACTAGAACGGTTAACATACATATAGCAAATGGAAAGGCGCATCTTAATTAACATGATTGAACGTTACTTAGCAAAAGTAAAAATCACTATAATAGAATAGAAGTTGTAATTGAATTAAATGTGACAAATGACAGTAATTACATTTTCTTATATAAGAATTAAATTTTAATTTGTAATACTTGTTACATTTTTTTGCAGAATAGAATATTAATGTAAACATTAATATAAACTCAAATTTTCTTCATTTTTTTTCTTTTTTTAAAAATGATTTAAGCATTTAAAAAACAAATAAATACAGAGAAAGAAAAAAAGAGAGGAATTTAAAAAAAAAATTTTAATATTTATGCATTACATTTATCTCCGAAAAATATATTAAAAACCACATCACTTTGAAATGACATAATATCAGTAATCCCTAACTAGAAATCAAAAATCCTATTAATCTTTGAAGATCGTTATATTACGATAAGATATTAAATTTAGATAAATCAATTCACATATTTATTAAACTGTCCAACAAGCTTCTAATTATCCATTAACGACACCAACCCACTTTCTTCATCCAGTATTTTTTCCTTTTTGAATATCCTTTGCTCTAAGTGATCATATTGCGGATGTTTTACCGTGTAATTACCACGATATGGAATACTGCTTGCCGGATGCAGCATGAGAATCCCCGAAACTCCGAGGATCACGCACAAGATCGACTCGACGCCGGCACTCATAGCGTGCTTTGATCGCGTCAAGGATGCTCGATCGTCTCGAAGGTTCCTTGTTGACTGGCAAACCCGCAGCCGGAACCAGTCGCTGGTTCATACGGCCACGTGAAACACGACGGTTTCACTGTTCTGCCTTACGGGCTTGAATTACGGGATTTCATTTCTACGCTAGATGACGTTCATTCTTCAGTTAATGCAGCAGATCAGAGGCTTCAGGGTTAATGGATGGGATATTTGAAACGTTAGAGGTCAAATACATTTATCGATGTCGACTTACGGTGATTTAAATCAATAATATTGCAGTTTGTAATACCAGTATATTGCAGTTTGTAATACTAGTAAAATCTAAAAGATGATGACATTATACTTGGCACATTGTATCATTATCTTCGATGCTGATTACTGATTTTTCAAAAGGAAAAGAATTCGAACTTTATAAATATTTATATATTGATAAAATAATAGTGATTTAAATATAATGAACATTATAGTATATTGTATATACAACTATAGACTAATCTATTCAAATAAATGTTTGCTTTACATATTTCCTGAAAATTCTTTTATTATTTTATTAACAAAATTTATGTTATTATTTAATTTCGATTTTTTGTGCTTAATCCAAAAAAGAGAAACTCTCTGTGTTAACAAATAACAAAATAATAGAATAAGACAAAATTTTCAAACTATACAAGTGTATTCTGGTGAATTTGTTTGACACGACAAGATACGTAGTAGGTCAGTGAGTTTGCCGTTAGCAAAACACGTTTCCACGATATCAGTGTTCAAACAACCGTAACTATATGTGTTAAATCTACTTTTCTAATGATGATTTTACGTAATTACTGCAGTTAAAACAACTTATTTAAAAATCTAATTGTAAACACGTGTATAAATAGAAATGTTAAACACATTATTTATTATTTAATTTCTCCTTATATTAAATTTTTCTGATTTACACATCAGTAATTGAATAGGGAATATACGAATATAATCATTGTGAATGACTTTTTATAATAATTTACGAGATAAAATTATTAGAAGAAAATAGAATTTATTATAACACGATAAGATTAATAAAACTCTCTCTCTCTTTCTCTTTCATAA
>NW_017305569.1:3167988-3190095 GCF_001594115.1 Trachymyrmex septentrionalis | reverse complement strand
CTTATTACGAAATTAATATAAACAATAAATAACACATGTATTTATAGAAGCGACTTTGCGGTTTCACGTATATATTAGGTACATAGGTACATCATTTGACTGTAACAAACTATATCTGTGATACAAACTGATCCACACATTTTTTACCATAAATATATGCCGTTTAATTATACTATTCACATTACCGTTTAATACAATTTGTTTTTGTATTGTCAAGAAACAATATCGCTTATATCTTTACCTGTAAAAATTACTTGCAATAATAAAAAATAATGATGTATATTTTGAAATTTGTGCAACGGCATGATGGTCTGTAAATTATATAATAAAATAGGGTAAATATTAAAATCAAAACACGCTGTGAATATGATTTATTGTTATTACAACTATACGCGCGTACCCATGCGGCACGCAACGGTACAATTATTGCGCAAACGTACAGAATATAATAGAATAAACAAGTATATAATAATATTAATAATTATTATTATAATGACTGAATGTTAAATTAATGTTACGCTGTTAGTCGGGTTCGGACGCGTACGAGAGGAAATCTAGACGGAGAAGAAAGGGCAGACGGACGATGAAGAGAAGAAAGAACGCAAAAGAAGACACGGTCGGTTCTCTCAAACGGGCCCTTATTCCTTTCAACGGCATCCAATCGTTTCTATCGTTCCGAGATGTCGTTTCGAGCCCATCATTTACAAGATAAAGCACATTACAATCATTTTACATCTAGTCTTAGCACGAAATGATGTACCTCGCGCTCGCCGCCATTGAAGGGCCAAGCATACCCGGGAAAGGCTCCCAAGGTCACCGTTTAACCTATTTCTTGATCATCGAATATACAGTACGAATTTTGACTAGCACATTGCGTAACTACGGGTCCTCTCTCTCGCGATCGTAGAGGAGTTCACCGAGAATGGAGAAAACGCCGAAGCTTCGACCGACCTTCGTTCGGAAGACAAAAGTAGAAGGGACCGCGAAAATAGACAAAGAAGTCGACGACATCGAAAGGAAGGCCGGTCACTGCAGACACCGGCGGTCCATTCGCGCCGTCGTATTGTCGTAATTACAATATAATCGATTCGATTGTAATAATTGACTGCTCATCGTCGTGCCCGTCGAGATATAAAGCTCTTCGAGAATGAGCTCTCGACGACACACGAGCCCGAAATGGCAAGAATCTATGGGTTTACTGAAAGAATAGGCGCGATACTGCCTCGTCACGTGCATACTCCTCCTCAAATAACATTATTCATCCCAACCAGCGTGATTTTCGAGCTGATCCTAAACATAGCATTGCTTATTCCATGAGTCGCGGACTGTTATTCATTTCGCGACGATTTTTCTCAAGGTGTCTCTTCGAGGCCATCTTTTAAGGCGACATTGTCTCGTGACGTATTTACAGTTATTTATAACATTATTCTTTCATACATCGAGGGAGCATGACACGGGGACTTTATACGTGCGTGTATGTGTATTAAGTGTATAATATACTCTGCAAACGATGTAACATTCTCTATCAAATATTACTCGAGAGTCTCAAGTATAACATGATAATATATGAATTTACGATGCTCGCGCATTATTTAACGATCTACTCGTTATGTAAATTTTATCGTAGACAGTTCGAAAAAATTAGAATTCTTAAATAAAATGCAATGATTATTCCGATTATTTTGTGATTATGTATTTTTATAAATTTCTATACTTAATTCTTATAATAAAACACTTTTTTAATAAAAAAATTAAAGTAAAAAATACTTTTTGAAGATAATAATCGCATTCCGATATTCATTGCCAGTGCACGTAACGTGTAGTATAGATTTTCAGTATTAGCAGTGAATATCGGAACGTAGCCTAAATCGTATATTCAATACAACTCGAACCGTTCTGATGATTAAAGCGCGAACATAAGTTTTGTTATTATTTGTATGATAGTTACATGTATGTAGTATGTGTACCAACGTGTAAATGTATTCGTATGTTTATACGTGCGCAATGCATAAATGTTTTCCGAAATCAAAAGCGCACTCAGTGTTGCGCGAGATACGCTCGTTTCGAATGCTCGATGCTCTTCGTAGATCGCACGAAGAGCACGGTTGATTCTCTTCAACTATGACTACGAGCTATCGGTAAGTTCGCGTGCGGATTGATCATATCATAAGCGGGGAAAGGTGGCAAAATCATAAACTTTAAAATTTCGCACAGAAACTTCCGAAAAATGTTAAGATATATGTATAATAACAAGAGAGAAGAGAGCGAAAATATCATTTAAATATACTTTATCGAAATATATCGTAAAATTTAAATTATTTTAATAATTGCTAAATAGTATATATGCTAAATATATGGTAATTAATCTTATTATGAATATACCATAAAATACTCATGGCTTTATAATAATTTTTAAAGTATAATAAAATAATTTTATTACATATACCAAATTTTTCCAACGCAGTTATTTAACCACCTTACCCTTCTTAAACCATACACATTATAGCTTCACTATTCGCTACGTTAAATCACAACAGTAACGATAATCATAACAACAACTTTCTTATCTTGATTGCATATTGACGCGAGGATGGAATCGATTCACGTATCGTCTCTCGTTCTCCTCGAATTCTCTTCCAAAAAGAGCGATCCTCGATCTCTTCCCAGCGTTATCGATAATTATATCATCCCTACTGTTTGCAACATGAATGTTCTACTGATTCAACGCTACGAAATGCACGAAGACTTATTACGAGTAATCGGTTAATGATAATGATTAATTCGTCAACCATTTCCAGCGGATCTTTTAAAAGGATCCACGTATGTCCTCCGCGTGTCAGCAAAATAACGATTTCATGAATCGATTATATCGATCATTCGTTCCGTTATCTCCAACTTCTCAGTCATTTTGTCCTTAATTGAACTTCGCATATTTTTGCGCTAAAGATATGTGTCGGTATCGACTTTAAAGACGAAACCGTTAACGAATTCACGATGATGTTTGTGCCCGTTAGTCTTGGCGATTGCGGCGAGCAAGTAGTAATTCTTAAACGATGTTGGCTTTGGCGATGGAGCTTCCCATCATGACTTTGTTTACAAAGTTTACGATGGCTGTGGCGGGTTGCTCTGGTTCCAATTCGGCGAACACGTGACACTGATTGTCCAATTTATGAGCGGGTTTCCTTGCCACGAAGCCGAAGCAGCGACTGGAAAGAAAAATAATAAGCAAATTATTTAAATTTAAGATAAATATTAAAATTATTAAATTTCAATTTAATGATTAAATGCTTAAATAATTCGCAATTTTTGTAAGATTTAGAATTATAATCTCTTCTTTTACACATAAATATATATAAAATTTATATACAAATAAAATTTTATAAAACTATTAAACAGATGTAAGTCAGAAAATATTTCTCAACTGTCATAATTTATAAGAAATCATAAAAATTCAGATGATTTTATTTCTTGTAATATAATTTCATTTCTTAATCAAACAAAAATTTTGAAAACATACTGAGCGCTAAGAGGTCTTCCGATATCTTCGCTGGTGAAGTCCCATGTGCGTTCTTCAGAGTCCAATCCGCAATAACTTATATTATTTGTGGGATAATGTCGACGGAAAAATAGTTTTCTTGCATTATCAGTCAAAGTAATGCCCTGCGTGGAGACTTTGAAGTGAACAATTGTGGCGACCGGTAAAGGCTTTTGCTCGAATAGATTGGTGATAGCTTTTTTGATGGCTTGTGGTCCGGTTAAGGACTCCGTGTCAATTGTAAAGAGATACAAAACATTACAAGCTGTAAAAAAACAAATTTAAAATATTTAAGAAACAATTTCTTCTCTTTTTAATAAATTAAAAAAAGACTTATTATAAATTATTTTTAAAATATTATAATATATAAATTTAATAATAATCAAATTTAGGGTTCTTTTTTTCTTGCACAATTAATCTAATCTACTATAAATAATATACAAGAGCAAATAAAATATCTAAGAATTTTAAATCTTAATTTAACCACTTAAATCCTTTTTTAATTGTATTTTCTTTTGTATTACTTAAATATGCGGAAATGTAATAAATTAATTACCTGCTCCTTGAGCGAGAAGCTGCTGAGTGCTATTGGTACCAGGTGAGTCTAAAGCTCTGGCAGCTGCCTCCGGTTCGGGTAGCAGCAGTTGGCAAGGTAATGCCATGGCCATCAAGCTGTGCTGGTAAACTAGAGCCGAGAGTGAGCTGAAGACAGGTTCGTTTGCACATCCTTTCAACCTGACACCACGCGATGTTGGTTCAATCAAGAAGTGCCTAACGAGCTCGCTCGAAGGATCTCGCGGACTACTAGGTGCACCAGGAGGTGGCGTAGCTACTTTCAACGCCAGACCGAAAGCACCCGGAAACGAGTTGCTATCTCGCACTACGAATGTGCCGGGTGTTGCATCCTTCAGTATAGAGATTGCTACAAAAGAATTTTATGATGCCATTGCACTATTTAATTGTAATTTTTATACTATTGCATAATAAGAGATATCAGATATTTTAATGATGTAATAAATAAAGTAGTAAAGAAGGTCAAATAATTGTAAAGTAAATGAAGTTCAAATTATTATTATTATATGTTACGTTCGCGCGTGATTGTAATTTTAAATACGTTTAAAATAATATTCCTTTTTCATCTTTGTTACAATAATAAATACAAAATAACCAAAAAAGAAGATAAAATAATCTCAAATTTATATAAAAATTACCTTGCTCCCGCGATATATTAGGTTTATACCAGATTCTACTAGTGTCGCGTACAAATTTCACATTAACATCGGCTACCTCCTGGGGTTCGGTATTCGAGTGAACGCTGGAGCGTCTCGAATTATAATATTGAACTTGCGGCGAAGATTGACCTCCACTGTTGATCGACGTGTATGACGTAGCACTCTGCAAAATAAAAAACAAGTTATTACAAGAATATATTATTTCCTATCTGCATACTAAAATATTATATCTAAAATATGAAGTTTCTAATATTATATATTTAATTTCGAATATTCTATTTCAATTGTTATATCCATTTTCAAATTATTTCTCAACAGAAAATTTCAATCTTAAAAAAGTCATATTATTTCAAATTCGTATTGAAAATATGAATTTAAAAATTATTTTAAATTCATATTAAGGAATCGTATTATTTTAAAGGTTTAAATAAAATTTTAATGATTAAAGTTGACTTTAAATAGCTCCGTTATTCTGTCATCGTGATGAGATTGAAACAATGACGAGATAATATGGACGTAACGTAATATTGCGATGTTTACCTTAGGGCTTTGGGCGAATTCTACGTGGGTCGGTGTTCCAGGACTGCGCGAAACAGCCTGCGGCTGCGACATCGTCGATTCGCTTACAGGAGAAACAGGTCGGTCCTTACTGCAAAAGGAGCAACCGAATGTAACGTTAGAAGACATTCTGCAAAAATGTCCAACCAACATTTCCGTGCAGACAGATGTGTGTCGGTTGACTCGTGCACAGTGCTATACATCGTGAGGAAAATACTGGAAAAGGGTGATACACATTGTGGAAGAGAATTTTGGAGACGAAAGAAGCCCCCTAAAGTTAAATGGGGAGAACATCTGTAGCGAGAAGCAGGAAGATGGATGGAAAAGAATTTCCCTCCCCTCCCTTCCCCCCCCCAAGGAATACTCAGTGAGGATGATGGAAATGTTACTTCTTCAACAACAAAGTTTATTTCATCGATGTAACATACTTGCTCTGTGAGAAGTTTCTATGACACACGATGCAGGGAAGCGCGAGTTCTTGTTAGTTCGAAGGTGCAACACACATATGGCCATACGTGGCCGCGATTTATCATCATGATACGATCAACTATATGCTAAACTTCCTAATACAACTCCGTAGACACGAAATAATAGTTTTAAAAATAATCTGTAATAAACATTTATAATTTACAACAACGATAAACACCAAAGATGCAAGTAAAATCTCGGTAAACGCAAAATAGCAGTAACATTATAATGTTGTTATATAATTTCTTTACGCAACAATATAAATGCTACGTACAACACGTGTAATATTACATTTATACTGTTGAGTGGGAAATTATAATATTGATATAATGTTATTGTTGCTTTGTGTTTGGAGGGAAAATGATGAAATTATACGTGAAAACAATGTTATTCAGATTATATAAAAGACAGATTATATACTATAAAAGAAAAAAAAATCCAATGTAGAAGCATTTTCTGCAATTTATATGATATTATGTAAAAAGTGATTTATTATCTATGATATGATACACAGGATGCATTCCTCGGGCGTATCACCGCGCGCGATTAGTAGTAACATGACACAAAACATTCATAGTGCACATTAGGACGCGACGCTCTCCATCGCTGTGATTAATTCTAAAGCCGTTAATTGCATATTCAATATTACGATCACTCGCTCGCGTGATTCTTCGTGTATATATTACCTATAGTCGAACGACGCCGATTGGTTAGTGAGCGGCCATCGTTTGTTATGCGTTTGTTTAAGCGGCCCGCTTGTCGGGAAACTCAAGCGTCTAAAATCACGAATATCATTTTTCGTCATCATTACCGTCGTTTTGTGATCCTTCATCGTGTTCAAGGAAAACGTCTTTTACGTCGTACGCCTAGCTTGGAATAAAATATTTTTCTAAAATTTATAAAATGTTCAGCACCGGAGAAAGCTACTGCAGTGTATCCCAGTTTTGACACTCCCGTCAAAATTCAAGATAAAAAAATTCTAATATAAGAAAATGAGAATATACATTTATATATATATTTTACATCATAAAGAAGAAATTTTCAATTTCGCTACCTAATATTTTGATTAAAATGTTGCAAGTATAATATTAATAATAATACCTGACGTATATAAGCTGTTGGATTAAAATTATTCAGTCGCAAAAAATCTTAAAGTTATTATTTTTAATTTCATGTTATAATTATATGTTAAAATTATGGAATAAGTATTGAACGGAAAATACAACTTACCGCTGTGTTGTCGGACTCTTGGGTGGAAGCCCCGTCTCCTTCGAGGCTTCCCTTCGTTCTTCGATATATATCGTTCGTTCAGCGCCGTAGTTTCCGACGTTATTGTTATTATTTCCGCTAGCCTCGTTGTTATTGTTGTTGCTGACATTGTAGCTATTGTTGGACGTCACGTAGGTGCGATCGCTGGCGAACGTCACCGTTGGTGATGCGTTATTGACGTACGGCGTCCGTGGATGGACCGGAAATGCCGGCGTCTGCGGTCGCGATGCACCGCTGACGACCGCGCTTCCGGGACTGACACTTCTCTCGGTCCACGATGACGCCAAGTCATTGTGCGGCTGTGTGAAATTCAAGACAATTATTATAATTACACACCCGGAGACACTTGACTGGGTGTAACAAAATGACGAAACATCGATTAGTGGCAAGCTATAAACGCACATCGCCGTTTTCTATATTAATCTACGCGCTACCAGCCAAGCGAGGCGTACTGGACAAGCTTGGAATACCGAGACTAATGTTGAACTTCAATTAGTGACTAACGCAATCAGCAACACGCAATAAAAAAACTGAGGCAAGTGCATGTTATGAAATAATTACGCGTGGACGCGCGGGGTTTGCGTGAAGGGAAGACAAACCTGGGTGCAATTCTGCCATGCTTTTGGTGACTGGTTAGGGGAGCAATTAGTGACATTGTTGCTAGGTACACTGGTAGATATTGTAGCGGCCGCTATTGCGTTGCTGCCGCCAGGATGTTCGTTCTCGGTTTTTGTCATGCTCGGGGACGCGCGAATTGGCGAGATCTCGGCTAGAGACTGAATGAGGCTCACGAGAGGGTCAGGTTGATCGACCACCGCCAATAATCCGGCGTCCACTTGGTCGTTGCTGCTGGTCGAGCTGTAACTCCCAATGCTCTGATAAGTAACGCGATTTCTCGATTCGGGCCGTGAATTTCGACTAGATGTCGCGTATTCCTGAATCGCGATTGTCTGCTTCCGCTCGGAGTGATCGTTGCTGACGCTGTTGATGACACCGGACTGCAATTGATGATGGCGATGCTCGCGCAGCAATGCATCCGCGCGCGCGAAACTGTCGCTGCGCGACTCCGGTCGCGGCGGTTGCTGCTGATGTTGCGACCTTTCGGCGTTGCTGGAACTCGATTGCTGGCTCGCCGCGAACCCTAAGGGTGCCACGGCCGCTAAGGCTGAGCGAGGGGATGACGGAGGGCTCTGGAATGCAAGCCAAGCGCTATGCTACATGCCGGCGAACTAAGAGCGTTTAATCCTTTCAGTGCTATGCTCCGAGTGCCCTCGATTACCCACGCTAGCGAGGCTTTAAGTCCAAATCGTTGTTAATTAATTGCGTGGACTAATTAATGGCGCGAGTTAACGCATAGTCATAATTCGCAGCTGCCGCGTCAGCTGGAAATTGTTCACGTTGGGCGATAACGATAAAGAGCGATCTTTCGATAACGCAGTTATGTATTTCACAAATAGTTTTAATTTAAAGCATATATAACAAGAAAACGAAATTATATATAATAATAATGAGATAAGACTTGTTCTTTTTTTATTTTTTTTTTGTTCTTTTTTGGAACTTTTGCACCAGTTCATATTTTTTTCCTTTTCTCTCCAGCAGAAAAGAAGAGGAAGAAAGATGAACTGGTGCAAAAGTTCAGCCAAAAAGAACAGGCCTATAATTAAATTCGTGAATGTATTATATGCGGATTTGATTTCTTTTGTCGCAAATGTATATAATGTACGCAATGTTATTAAAAAAGATTATTTATAATAATGACAAATTAATAGTTAAAGCAAAACTTTTTAGTCGATAATATTTATGAACGTAATATTAACGTAATGAGTATTGCGTTAAGTAAAATGAATGTTCGCTATTGTATAATAATATAATTATAATAAACTATATAAATTAATGTATTAAACTTAAAATAAAATTATACAGTATTTAAACAGTTAAAGTTAGTAATGTGTCCAATACTTTATTATGCTTAATTCGGGCTCCTTTTCTCGTAAATGTATCGAAAGTATAGCACGAAAAAGGATTAAGGGGGCTTTCTATCTCAGATAGGTAATCGCTTCACGGTCTTTTAGAGAGACCGTCTCTTGCCATTTAGGGTCTAACTATACGGTATTTCTATAAGGTGAACGTTGGAGGAGTTTCCCTAACTTGTTATCTATGGAGCCTAAATTGTAGCGTTCGCGCTGCCGCCGTCTTATTGGCGTAAAGCGAAATCGACCGTACCACCGTTCCGAACTTCACGAGAATAACTATTTATTTCATCCAATATTACCCGTACTTATCGAACAATTTAACTCATCAATTATTTTTGTAATAATCATAATTTTTCTAATATCTAAAGGATATTAAAATTAAGTGTAAACTAAATGCAAAATATCGCTAAAATAAAATCCGTTTTATTTATATATAATATATTTTATTTAAATTTCTAGTCAATTTCAATTTACTTAAATTGCTCTAATCGTTTGTCCCTTGTAAAGTATATAATAATATCAGAATCTCTCTGTGTAATTATTGTGTGTTATAATATGCAATTTGAATATTCGAAACGACGGCGCGCGTGATTCCAGCAATCTAATGAGCAAAGAGTGCGTGGAACACGCCCAAATGCATACACGTGTACTTACCTGACTGTCGTACTTGCGGTACTCGTAAGCACGCTTTACAGAAACAAACGGTCGTTCGTTCATACTCTCCGCTCGCGGTCTGCCGAGAACACCGTTTCCGGTACTGCCGTTATACTTCCGGCTGCTCGATCTCTGCGGAAGTAGAGGACTAGCTGGTGCGGAGGTGTACGGAACAGCTCTCGACGACGGCTAATCGATAAACGGTAAATGTCAACAAAGTTAATCCCAAAATGCGCGATTTGTCTTTTGCATTAGTAAATATAGTCTACAAAATCATAGGAGGCTTGTTATATTAGTAAGTTGAGGGAAAGTATTTTATAAATTGTATTTGTATACTGGAAAAGTTTTAGATTACATAAAATACAGGAACCTAATAGTAAATAATCATATATCAAACGAGATCATTAATCTTTTATTAAATACGCGCGTGCTCCAATTTCTTTCATGTTATACTTGCGTTCTAGGATTTACAATTTCACTAAAAAAAAGTCTCTCCATATTGAGTATTGCAAACAATTATAATATATATATATATATGTTTTGCTGTTTTTTTTCTCTATCTCATTACCGTGAGAAAAATTTATGTAAGAACATTTAATTATTAATTATCAGATTAAGTTTTCTCCAACGAATATCTAATCAAACAATGATAATTTCTTACTTGTCCGGAAATGGAATTTGCTGTCCATCCATCGTCATCGTCATCGAGGACTGCCGAATCGCTCGCATAACCATCGTGTCTCAATCTTCCTCTTTGCAAGCTCCTGAGCTCGCCGATGACACGATTTCCGGTCTCTTGTCGCCAAAGCTTGCCCGGGCTCCTTTCATCTCTCCTAGCGGCAAGTTTCAATTGCTGCTGTCTCAGCCACGACAAACTAAACGATAACGAAAGAAATGGATTATCTTATCACAAATTCTTTGATGTCTTCCTGTCAAGCATGTCGTTGTATCAAGATAAAAAAAACTGAAATTATTTTAAACATATCTTAGGATATATAAATACATAACTGATAAGGAATAAACGCTTTTAACGGTCAAGCTAAATCTTAAGTGCTTAAATAATTCAATGTAAATTTATATACTACGTATCTATGTGTAGTCATTTAAATTGCGCGTCGAATTGATTTTTCGGTCTTGAAACCAAGCCCGATTAAATTACAGTAGTAATATTACAAATTAAATTACCTAGCAACTTAAATAATTACTCATAACATCTTAGAAAGATCTTAGTAATGCTGAATAATATATCAAAGTCTGTAAATACTTAATCTTGTAGCGAAAAATATTATCTCGGCCGGGGATCAAAGCCGGCGTTTAGATTCCTTATTAGTTGTATAAAATTATTTTATTAAGTATAAATAAAAGATAAAAAGTCCTTCAATTGCTTTCATTGCAAATTGTCGATGACTAAGCGACCAATCATTGGATAGTGGGCAAAAATTTTCCGGTCCAATATTTATTACTGACTTATGCAACGTGAGATTAAACATTTAATAGCACGTTGTAAATAACGCGGATAATTGCGATGTCTCGCTTTCATATCTCGCAATAGGGACTTATCGCGTTACACGGCACATAAATGAAAATATGAGAAGTTACGCTTTCGTAGGAAACACGAGACCGCGACTCCGGTAACAAAGGCTCGACAGAACGTGCCGACTCCTTCGCGAATAGACTCGCGGAATTCTACTATGCCAGATTCTGGACCTCCTACCGCGATAGACGCCGATAATTACACCCTGATCGATGAGGTCGCCCCGGGCCATCGACTCGTGGCTCCGGAGACTCGTGCCTCTCGTTACATCCAGCCATTCTCCGAGATAATAAACGACGGCCTCGGTAGCCAATCAGCGTAAGTCACGGAGGATTTCTTTTTTCCAATAACGAAATTTATGCCCGCCCGAACGCGCACAACCCCCGGGAGGGTTGTAAACTGCGCCTCGCGAGTGAACTTGTCGCTTGAAAAGAGCATTAGTTTAACGGCCCGTCGTTTTAGATCTTTGAATTTGCCATTGGCAAATGATGTGTGAAAGTATATTATTCTTATGAAAAATAATTACTGCAATATTTCGCAATAATCGTATATATTCGTAACAATTCGTGTATTCGTATTTAGTTTAAAAGATTACGGTGCTTTTCAAAGGAGCTTACAGTGTATTCAAGCTCTGAAAAATCAACGTATTTCCTTTGTATGCTGAAAGAAAAATAATAAGAATAATAAGAAGAATAATTTATCTCGTGATATATAAAATTGCAATGTCTAAAGGCGTGCAATAACTTTGCATCTTGGATAATAAATACAGAAAGGTACTTTAATAACATCAAATATAAAAAAGTATGGAACTGTGAGCTTGCATTAACCTTGACCGACTCGTTGATTCATATCTCGCGAATATTCGCGTTTATTTTAAATGTACCATTGATTGAAATATTGGTTTGTGTTTCTTGGAAACAAAACTCGATACGTTGTATTATTAAAGTGAAGAGAAACGGAATACTGCGCCTTTTCTATTATTCATGATGAATAGCAAACAGCATTTTATCTTCGTTGGTTTGTTTATAGTTTTGATTATAGTTTTGATTGTTCCGTGGCAAACTATTATTGCTTAATTTAACATTTTTTCCATTCATTATATGTGTAAAATTCACTACTTTAAATTTTAGAGTAAAGAAAAGTATTATATACACTATAGCTCAAAATTTTCAATACGTCTTATATTTTTGCTAATGATTCAATTTTTTATTTATGAAATATAAAATTAATATTTTATGATATATTCTCGTCTCAATAGACAAATACCACGTATATCGATGGAAAGAAATATTAATTTCAAATTTTGCGCTACCGGTAAACATTTGGATATCACAATTAATAATAAGAGAATGAAAACAATATATATTTTCTCTCAGAAATAAAGCATCAAATTAAACACAAATCTTTGATTAAATATTTAAAAAATTTATCGCCAGAAAGCTAAGAATTCTATAAAAATCCAAATAGATGAACAAAACTTGCAAAAATAAAAAATCAGAGAAAAAATGAGTTCTTTTTATAATTTTAGCGAAAATGTGTAATAATAAATTTAAAATACATGCAAATACATGCAAACTGTAATCATATTTTCTTTTCTCTCATATATTGTTTTATATTATGAAATTTTCATAAATGGAGAGTGTTCTAAAACTTTCGAGCGAAGTATGTATATACATTTATACTCGTATATACATAAATCAAATCTCTTAATTTGTTATCATTTGGTATTCTATGCACGTAATCCAAATTGTTAATCCTAAATTGTTGATAGCAAATTGGTTACAGCGTACGTGCCGTCGCTTATCAAATGTAATTGTAACAGATGCTCGACTTGCACGCAAATCAAGCGTCCCATAAAACGCAATTGCGTGTGCATGCCCGTCGAGATCTCATCTGTGTAATAACACAACGCGCGTAAATTCGCCCTACGGGTAAATTTTAAATTAAAGAGAGCTTTTCGCTATTAAAGAAACTTAAAAAATGAAACTTGTTAATTTATGAGACCCATGGGTGTTTCTAATTGCTAGAAAAAATTACGTAGCAAAGTTTATTATAATTTTATGTTTATCGTACTTAACTAGTTTATTTCATAATGTTATTTATTCATTTTTGTTCATTAATCATTAAATTTATAAGAAAAATGTGTTTTTACATGTTATACAACATAACAGGTAAGTGAATATAAAAAATTTGTGTAACAAATAAATCTTTCCTACATTGTCTTACCAATTGTCTCTTACCACTTACTCTACTCGCACTACTTTTGCAGCATTGTCTAGCACAATTTATGAAGTTACATTAAAAGTACATGAATATGTAAAAGTCTAGTGAAAAACATTGCTAACGCGTTACGCCATGTCAGCGACATTTTTATGTGGATAAAAAGAATTTCCGTGTGTAATAGAAAAGTTTGACCAATGGGATAGAGGTCGCGTTAAAAAAAAGAAAAAAATAATGCAAACTCTAACTTGCGAAGAAAATTATGCATGCGGCTTTTGTGCTCATACTTCGCCACTTCCAATGACTTCCGAATGTCGTTTCTCTACCGTTTCCGGAAGAACAGATAAAAAGAAACGTTTCAGTGTACTTACTCGATAACATAAAGAAAGAAAGAAGCAAGACAAAAATAGTAGGTAATCAGTAAAAGTAATAAGCACAATAAAATATAATAAATGTGAAAAATTTTAATAAATCATCTTTTCAAAACCAACTATTTGTATTAAATTTATTTAAAGAATTATGAAAACGAGAGAATAATATAATATTGATTATGATATAACATGCCGCTGAAGAATTATTTTATTCTAACAGAAAACTCACTAACATCCCGATAATAAATGTGCAGAGTAAAATAAATGAAGACAAATGAGGTGGAAACAGAATGAGATGTTTTCATGATTTTTATGGTTTTATAGAGTTGATTTAGAACGTCTCTCCGTTCTATATTTGTAATTATGTCAGAGAGCGTCTGCGGTATCCCGAAATACCGGTCCTTCGTGTCTTCAGCTCCATCATAATTTTTCCCATGGGTCGCAATGTCGCAATCCTGAGAACTCTAAAATGTATTCATTAAGTAACGCGACGTTATAGCGTTCTGCTTTATTTTAGCAAGAGTTATAGCAGATAAAGCAAGAATCTCCGATGTCATCACGCTTGGAATGTCACGTATCTTTCACTCGCGAGAAAGCGGACCTGCTGAACGTTCGTTGATCCTCTCGACCGTAAACGTCGTCTGTTTCCTCTTCAGGTCGAAACGTCTCTTTGTAAATAACCGTACACGAAATCTCGAGGTTACTCGCGCGCAACGCAAAATCGTTACGCTCGCGGAGGGAAGTCGCGCGTTTTCACGACGTTCCGTGGTGCGCAATACGACGCGAATTTTACGGTACGGATATTTGGTTCGTCGAACCCGACGAGGTACCTCCATAACTCTACTTTTCATAAAGCCTTACAGTCTCCTTAAAAAGATGATTAAAAATAGCTGTAGAGGCTAAGAATTAAAGATTTTAAAATGCTTTTTCAGAAATTAAATAACAGTGCAATAACAATAAAATTAAAATGTGCTACACGATGAAAAATACGGATTTTAAGATACGAAAAATTAAATAATACTAATGTACAAATATTTTCAAAATAATTTTTAATTAAACAAAATACTTTAATGTGTATATTTAAAATATACATATTAAAATTAAAATACATATTAAAAATAAGATATACATATTAAAATTATAAATAATAAATAGAATATAGATGTAATTTAAAATGTTAAGAATATTTTTCTGGATATTTAGGAAAAATTGCAAAATTATATATCAGAAGAGAAAAATTCGTGTTACAATACGTCGGCTTCTTAATTTAACGCGTTTTAAAGGTATCGCAGTGAAAGAAATAAATGTGTGAGGCGATACGTATTACTTTATAATTGCGCCGAAGCGGACAGGGTTAGCAAATTTTACGCGATCATACATGCTTTCTCTTCCATTCACATCTCATTCGCAAAATGTGCGAGGCGAGACCGGACCGCGAAAGTCTCGAGTTGTATAAAAAAAATTGATGACTCCGAACTGAATGGCGCTATATAGTGACTGCACATTTATGAGATGCTTTTACGTTTATGGCAGCGCGATACAATAAACGAGTCTCTTTCGAAACATTATTACGCATATCTACTTAACTTCATTTATATACATATGTACACAAAAAATATAACGCAAATTTAATAATCGTTTGTAAATAAACTTCAAATTAAAGATAAACAACTGTTGTAAATAAACAATTTTTGACCAAGTAACTTAAATAGATTTCTACGCCAATCTATAATATTTTTGTTAGTATTGTACAATTTTTGAATGTTATCCATTTTTTTTTTATTTACTTTAAAAATTTCTCTAGAATAAACATTTTTTAATTTACTAGAAAGAATTGTAATAATCTTAGTAATAAAACAAATAATAAGCAAAATTGCATTTATTCGCTTTTGGTTAAAATTAATTGATGTCCCAGTTGACATCAACTAAAAGTAATACATATAATATTATAACTTCACACTCAACGCTGTAACTGTTATGTAAGACCATGTGTTGTATTACACTTATATTGCTAAGTGGAAAATTATAATATCGATATTATATTACTTTTACTTGGTGCCGACTGCAGGAATAGTACTGTTTGAATATCTTTACGTACTTAATTCGTGTCTTGAAATCCCACGTCATTCGTGAAATGCTATCAACCGCCGACGGGGATATATTTGCAACACTAAATCTCTCTATATATTTATGTTACGAACAATGACTCATGATGACCGCGTTTACCATTTACCGCAAAAATACGGTGTCATAGACGCATATGGATCGATAATTTATTAATTATCCATGACTCGTAGATCTTTCTATTCTTCCTTTCTCTCTCCTTTTTTCTCTCGCTCGTTTTCTTACGCGCGAGCGAGGTTCTTTTGCGGTGCCCGATTCGGACAATGCATTGCGACATCATACTGCCGTCGTCTGGAAACTCTGTCAAGTACAGTTTAATTCACCGCGATTTCCCTGTCGACATCCGTGAAAACCTAGTCTAATCTCTACTTTCGCAACACTATTTATTCACCGCGAGGAAACCGGCCGCGAGATTTTCGGTCGTTGACAGCACGAAGTCAATAAGTATCGTGTGTCGCGAGACGTGGAAAGGATAATTTCTCTTGAAATTATTGAGAAAAAGAGAATAATAAAAACGAGAGTAGCTAATGATATCTTGTAGCAAAAATAAAGCTATCTAAACGCGATAATATAATTGGCAAAATGGAAATAACACATTTTCTTCGTAACATTATTTTCAATACATTTAACAAATTTTTTTAGCTATACAAAAAGAAAAGAAAAAATAACGTAAATAAATTTTGTGCAAAATGAAGAGTCACTTACCCATCAATATGATCAGATCCACTTTTCACAGGTCCGTTTGCGAATTCCGGCGGTGGATCCGGAGTATTCGGACTGAGAGGGCTCATGGGTCTTCTAGAATTCTCGCCAAGAATGTCCTCAAAATCTACGACGGGCGCTATACCTCGCACAGACGCCTTCCTCACTAACGAAGGCGATGACAATTTCTGATGCTTTATCATGTCGGTAGTAGCACCGTATGAGAACGGTTGGCTGGTCTGCCTGGCGTGATATGGGATGTCCTCGTCGATGAAATCGATGTTACCAGGCGGCGAGAAAGAGTCCGTGTGTTTTCTATAGGAGTCGGAAGATTCAGATATTTTCCGATCTGGAGACATGCGATACTCGAAATCGCGATGTTCGATGCTCTTTGACGAATCTCTGTACTCGTTCTTCAGAGTGCTGTAACTGCTGCTTGAATTGTAGGTTGGACTTGATTCTTTACCGGCTCCGTAACTCCTGTAGGAATCTTTCAAAGTGGAATAAGTGGACGTTGGATGGCTGCTGCCGTGACTGCTGTAGCTGCGCGATTCCTGAATGTACATCTTCTCACTTCGGTCGCGATTGTAGTCATCTGTCGGAGGGTCTGGCATAGACTGTAAACAAGTTTCATAACGTGATGTAAATAGCGAATATTTTTTTTATTAATTCCTTTTTTATTAATTACTTTTTTTATATACTAACTTTTTTTATTCAATACAAATATTTTCTTATTTATAAAATATATTAAAGATCTCTACGAATGCTTAATTATTGAGCTAGATAAACATGCAATGTTTGAAAGTAATTCTCATTAATCTATCATAATTGTGTGAAGACTTACAATAATTTAAATAAAAAGTTACTCAATTAGCTCCGCTTCCTAACCGTATGCATAATTGGCCAACTTTATTACCTCGACTGTAAGCATCATATCATGAAGAAGTTTGTCGAGATCTCCGTGAGCTTGATTTTCTGGCTCGGGCTCTGGTGGGCTGGGTCTCTGCGGTGGTGCACTACTTATGCCACTATCCATAGAAACCGTCAATGGCGAGCCACGAGCACCTCCTGCAGCGCTCTGATGCACCACGGCGTACAAGGACCCATCTATAGGGCCGCAGGTATAACCCAAGCCACGAGGTGACGTCTGAACCGAAGAACTCGAAGGAGGTGGTGGTGACAGCGGAGTCTCACGGCCTTCTGGACAAAAACATGCGCGTCCAAATATAATAAAATAAGAGCAATTCGACAAAAAATATTTTAGCATACATTCACTGAATATATCTCGTATATTTTAAGATTCCGCTTATTTTATTTTGTTAATTGTTTATATTATTTTAATTATATTATTAGAACAGAATTGAAAATTATTATTTATTTAAATTATCTTTTCTTAAATTAACTAATCCGACATCAAACATAATTACGTAAATAAAACATTTTAGATTTGAATGGTAATGAGAGCCATTCACGTAAAGCTAACAAGTTGAGCCATAAATAAATTTTTTTAGATTCTTCTTACGTCGGAATATCTGCGGGCGCCCGCGTGAACTATAATTCCGCGAGCGGGAAATCGAGGAGCTTGTTAGAGAAACAACCGCCAGCCATAAATTGTTGACTGACGCTGCTCTTGAGTACGAATTGCAACAAGGGAGTTAAGAATCGTCTATTACATACATTCCTCTCTCTCTACCAACGCATCACGTCATTTACAGCTAATTGTACGATCAATTTCTCCAATATATTACGAGTATTTATAATTGAAGTCAAAATGAATTTATAACTTGATCATTCACATATAGTAGAACAATAACCAAAAATTTTGACATAAGTTCTTCTTCAATAACTTTTTCTGAGATAGTTCGAAACCTATTTTAGAAACATGAAATTCGTATTACAAAGAAATACATTAACATTTGTTGATAATATTAATGTAAATGTTTTTGATACAAAATCCGTTACAATTAAATTAACGCAAACATTTCCGTAACGAGTCTCTTACAAAGTCGATGTCGCAATTTAAGCGACAATAGTCGACGCAATTTGTTACAAGCATAATTCTTGGAAACTCATTGCACTGTCGTAGTTGCTAAGCTCGCAACAAGGGTTTCTGAAAGTCTACGACCAACCATGATTATTTGATCCCCATCGGCATCTTGGCCGCTTTCTTGGGGCGCAACTTCAACGGAGTCTTTTTTCCCGATGACCTCGTGACACAGGGCTAACCTACCGCAAGAATTACGTCATCTAAATCGCGCGAATTACTCAACCATGACATAATACGGATCAGTGATGAATTGACGTAATACTTGAGTAAAAGAGAAAGGATGAGAAGTTGAAAATTATAAAACAACTTTCCAGCTGTACCATACCGTAAATAATTTTACGATTAGTATTGTACAGCATTGTGTAAGAAATTGAATAAAGATACAGGAAGAAATAAATTAAATGTTTTCATAATATTATTCTCAGTCGTCAATAAACAAAATCAGAAACTATTTATCATAAGATAATGTTATAAATTAATATTAGGAATTAATTTCGTAATCATTTAAAAAGGTAAAAATAAATAATAAAAATTAAAAAACAAAATTTAAGAATAGTCTTTAAATTTTATATATTCTCGTTGAAAAAGTTCTTCTATATATATTGATAAAATCTCATCAGCTAGCTATTAATAGCGTGAAAGCTTCTGGGAATAGAATTTACACTGACTAAAAAGAAATGCAAGAAGAAAACGAGAGAATGGTAAGAAGTTTATTTAGCTCTCAAGCAAACTTAGGTAACAATGTTGAGGATAAAAAGGCGCGAACGCAACTGTAGGTACAAGTAACAAAATCGAGAACACACTGGAGAACCAGGGTCAAACTTTCAGCGAACGATAAAACTTTATTTGAATTACTCGTAAAGAATGGGAGAAGTGCAATGGGAAAATGAAAGTTTAGATACGCGACATTATGAACTTTTCCAAGTGTTAAACATTCAATTATTACGATATATCAATAATTCATTTATTCCGAAAATGATAATAGCG
The DNA here is from genome assembly GCF_001594115.1 of Trachymyrmex septentrionalis. Lineage (NCBI taxonomy): Eukaryota > Metazoa > Arthropoda > Insecta > Hymenoptera > Formicidae > Trachymyrmex > Trachymyrmex septentrionalis. Next base: position 3,170,421 of record NW_017305569.1, on the reverse strand, counting down.
ACTTGATAAAACAGCGCATATCTCTCTCTCTCTCTCTCTCTCTCTCTCTTTCTTCTTCCTTTTGTCTCCTCCTTTTCTCTCTCCCTTTCTTTTTTCCTCCCCCTCTTTCTCTCTCTGCCTATCATGTACAATAATCATTACTTCTACTGGATCTATATCTTATATCTCGTACGTGAAGGCAAAAACAGAAATCGTTTTCAAGAAGAACAAGTAGATTCGCTTTGGACAAGTGAAAGATTAACAACATGACAAGAGAGTGGTGCGTAGTGCCGACAAGAAACTTGTTCCCAAGAGATCCGTATATTCGATGCGAATCAACCAAGACCCCAGCTGATATTTCCTACGGCGCTATTCGGCGTGCTCTTCACGTCCGGTTTGCACAGCTGAGATCTTCGCTACCTCGTATCATGTACCGACAATCGTTACGTCACGTCAAAGAGCGTAATGCGAGAAAGAATTCGCGAGAAACATGCAATGAAACACGTACAGCGACAACCTCGAAACGAGAGTTGGAGTAATCCTTGGTATAATGAAGGGGCACTTAATGAGTCTCTTCATTGAGATGCGTATTCAGTAGCGCCGCGTCTGTGTACGTAGAATTTCGCGGCGGCTTATTTTTCGCCCTGCAACTGGATCTCCATTTTCTCTCTCTCTCTCTCTCTCTCTCTCTCTCTCTCTCTTTATCTCCCTCTCTCTGAAATCGTCCGCTTTGATCTCATATTATCCGTGCGTCATGGGGCGCAAGTATGCAACGCACTTGACGCCTTAGGTTCCTGTCACGGTTCTTTCTCCGATGACCGTTCTACTCTAACGCAATCGCGTCAATTATAGTCAAGGATTATCGGCTTAATTAGAATTCCCGGGGTGTAATTATTTCCACGTGGGGCGATATGTGTACGTACGAACGATTGGGTCATAACATAATTCGATCGCCGGAATGTTTGTTCTTTCACCCCGCCGGCTGAAACGGACCATTTTGGCGTTTACGAAACGTACATCATGTTATTTGTAAACTGTATCCCATATTTTATATAAGACACAATTGATATTTGTGCAATTTAGTTTGTATTTCTTTCACTCGAGAATTAATGAAGAAATATAGATATTATTAACGCAGAGCATATTATCAAATTATCACAATTAGTGTAAACGTGAGATAATTAGAGATTTAATTAACTAAAGTTGCGCGGTTTCAATCATTTAAACAGTTTGCTATATTAGTTAGTGTTTTAACTCTTCACTATTTTCTTGATAAAGATGTACTTCGATCATTACTAATGCCGCCTAAAGAAGGCAAAAACTCTACTGCATATTCACAATTTAACCAGAAAAAATGTAAACGACCGTAACGAATCACGAATCGCTATTATCTTTTTACGAACAAGTTTACTAAGATAATGATGTGATCGAAATCGGTGATCGGGCTAATTTAGGATCATCATGAGGGAGATTCCACGAAGGACACCGAGTATAATCTCTTAGGGCCGTGCGGGAAGCCTCATCTGAATTCAATCGTCGTCGCTATCTCGTTGACACAAGTCTCGCGACTGGCATATGTTAAATCATTTTTATTTGAATAACTCTCGTTTATTATACTTGAATCGGCCCGCGCGTTCTGTCAATGACAACTAATCTACCACCTACCACCGGGCAGATAAAATGCATTTAACATCTACTTACAACATACACGCGCAAACAAGATCGCATTACAAATAATATAATCTGATATAAATTTGTTAATAAATCTCTACATATTTTTCTGTTTGTTTTACAAACAGTTAATGTGACAAAATATTTTAATATATTTGGATATATTCTATTATGTTAATTGTTTAGAAACAAACAGAAACACATAAGAACTTGTTAACAAATTATATTTTAGATTCCATTATTTTTTTAACCATTCAAATTATCTCGCTTTCATAATTATATAATATAAATAATATTATGTGTTAAAAATATAACGATATATGCAGTACTAATCGAATTTTAGTAATCATAAAGGAGATGGCTACCTTTGAAGGCTATACAAAATTGATCTTATAATTAATTCAACGCTACATGAGCGAGAACCCATTTTCGCGCGTATACATGTTTAACAACAAGGATCCCATCGTTGCCTGTCGATCGAAGATTATTGCCGTCGCAATATAGCCTGATATAGCCTCTTTCAAAACATGATGATAAAATTGGAATATGGGGTACACGACCGTTGATGATATTGTATGAGAATTTAATGGTGCTGATGAAGACACGATGAAAACGTGAAATGTGCCAGCATGCAATCTATAACTCTTACCGTTTTTACGTTAACAACGTAAACGAGAGAATTCGTGATATTTGGTAATTATATTGTAAATAAAAACTCTTATAATATTTTCAACAACGCGCCTATAACTTTTCTTAAATGGTAATTCGAGATTGCCTCATGCA
>NW_017305569.1:3156489-3167888 GCF_001594115.1 Trachymyrmex septentrionalis | reverse complement strand
TTTACGTTAACAACGTAAACGAGAGAATTCGTGATATTTGGTAATTATTGTAAATAAAAACTCTTATAATATTTTCAACAACGCGCCTGTAACTTTTCTTAAATGGTAATTCGAGATTGCCTCATGCATCTCTCAGCGCGTTGTAATACCACCTACTTCGAGACCACCTTGGGCTTCTTCGAAGAATGAAGTCGGCCGGAAGGCAAGACCGATGATTTTTGGCTGATTTAATGAAGCAAGTTCTCATCGACGCCACGTGAAAGTAATTGCCCCAAGGAAAGACGCAATGATCGCGTCAACGAATTGCGTGCTCCGAAGCATTTACCGGACGCCCGTCTGCGAGTTCGAGATTGACGCATCGTTTGGATAAAAGTGAGACAAGTAGCCATTAACGTTCGATCGTATTAAATTATCGGAGGTATCTCATAACCCAGACATGCGACGGTCGACCTAAGTATGATTAAATTGCCGTTGAAGCGACGCGCGAGGGTACTAAAAATAGTAGTACGACAGAGAGAGAGAGAGAGAGAGAGAGAGAGAGAGAGAGAGAGAGAGAGAGAGAGAAATGCTAATATTCTGTATACATAAAAAAGTACAAGACAGTCGTAACAGTGCGATTACGCGCCGTAACGTAAGTGGACATTTAACTATTCTTAAAGATATATTAATTAATCCTGAGGCTTCCCGCCCGCGGGGAGTCGAGTTGACTCTAAACCGCAAGTGGTTCCATATCTCGAAAACGCGAGCGGTTTTCTCGTTTATCACACCCCAGAGCGTTGCGGATATAAATTTCTGTAGCATTGCGGCGCGATCTGGAAAGCGTGCTTAAAGCGTGTGCACTCTAGTCGCATACAGCTGCAACTGCATGCCGCGGTCGCTGATTATGAGGCGGATAGCGGCGTCGCCGTCGGCCGCACGCTCCAGCACGAATCGGTCGGGGATTTATCGCGTCAAATGATACCGTCGACTAGCTTTCCGTCTGACCCTTATTGCAATTTCTCCGACATGCGTCGTGCTTTTTGCACTTCATTGCCGCGATGCGAGAACGCGTGATGCGGCGTGCCGCCGCATCAAGAACGAAATCGGTTCTCGTGCGATTTATCGCCGTCATTCATCATTCACGGGCAATCGTATAACGGATGATTGAAGTATCTTGGAACACTGTACGTCATGTATGCAAAAAAAAACACGTCTGCAATATGTAAATTTTGATTTTATCACTGAAAGGAAAGTTTCACCCAGAGAAAAGGTTGCTTCGATTTAAAGAAATTTTCTTTGCTATATTTTTTAATTTGTAAAAAAATTTCTTCGATTTAAACGTTATTTTTTTTAAATCAAATAACATTTATTTGATTTAAAGAAATTATGTTCAAATCCAAGAAAAGACGTTCGAACCATGATTTCTTGGATTTGAACATAATTTGTTTAAATCAAATAAATGTTATTTGCTTTAAAAAAATAATGTTTAAATTAAAAAAAGTTTTTCTTTAACTTTAAAAACAAAGAAAATTTCTTTAAATCGAAGCAATCTTTTTTCTGGGTGTTGTTGAAGATTATATTGTATATATCTAATATAAAAAAATCTTAAACTGCTAAATTCTTAAATTCTTAATATGTCGAATAATGGGAATGGTAAAATAGACTAATAAAATGTAGACAAATAAATTTAATAATCTATACTGTCAAATTAAATAATACATTTTGTTAATAACATATTTTTTTTAATACAAATTTTCTAATAAGTATTAGTTTTCTAATAGAAAGATAGTTAATATTTAGTATTTTAGAAAGAAGTTTGTAGAGAGTAGTATAAAAAAAAATTGAACCCGATAGTGTTTATTCAAAGCAACATAAAATATTGCCGTCATTTAACGTTGTCCCGATTTACAAGTTTAACGAGTTTTGCCTGGAACAAACAATCTTCCAAGAGAACGACATAAATTTCCCAGTACCCTAATATAAACGTCAAAGCGAACGATTGCGAGCTGTGTAAATGCGAAGCGTGTGGGACGTAATACCAATTAATTAATACTATTGCCTATAATAGTCTCGCGATTGTAGATCTACCTAAAGATGATATCGGCGCGATATCGACGTCGCAATGCGCGTCGTAAAATCATCCGAGTGTACAAACTGATAAACTTTATCTCTACGACATTTTCGCGGAAAGAGGAAATAATATTGATTATCTTTGGCGGAATCGGTGAATCGTACTAATAATGTTATTTTATCAGTGCAGATTCAGATACACTGTTAAAAATAAAATGTTAATTTTAACTTACATTTAAAATTAACATTTTTATACAAAAAGATGTTAATTTTAACATTTTTACATGTCTCAGAAAGTCCATTCTACGTTTTTAAGTTAAAATTAATATTTTATTTTTAACAGTGTATTTATTACAGTAATTATAATAATGATAGAAAGAATTGTTTTACAGAACTGTTTATAAAATGAAAGAATCGCACTAATTATGGAAAGTTGATTGAGTTAGTTTTTACATATAATGTAACTTATAACGTGAGTCTGTAGATGTCATAAACATAAGCCTCAATAATAGATCATTTTGAGTTATAGTGTATCAAAAATGCTTCGTAAGTTTTACATTTTTGATACATCATAGTTTAAAAATTATCCATTAAACTTTGTATGTCTAGCCAGCATTCATAATCGATTCTTATATTTAAGACTGTCTTAAGTCCAGTCTTAAAATGTCATCAATCAATTAGAACATTAGCATTTTAAGATGTCACTTAAGTCTGGTCTTAAAATAAGAATTGACTATGTAAACCGGTCTGTTTATAATTTATTTTTTTGTTCATCATGTTATAAGCTACATTATGTAAGCTAACTCATTTCAGCCAAGCTCAATTTTCCACATAACTATAATATGGAATCCTGTATTTAAACAACTAACTTTTCACTGTCTAGTTAAATTATCAAAAGAGATACGGCAACAATTATGCATGTACACACTAACGCTGCACTGAGTCAATTATTCAGTTGGTGGATTCTGGCGGAGTGCAACGATGACATGCGGTTTGCGTGACCATTGGCAGTCGCTATCAGGACAACGACGACGATGGCAGCCGTCTAACTATTTCAATTTCTCACTGCTTAACACCATAAAGAAATCGCGCACGTGCAACCACAGAGCGCATTCGTGTACCGATATCAGGTTGGATATGGTAATTAGATTCTCGCGCGAGAACGTCATCGCTGTAGCTGGCTCGCACGTTCGCTTTCTCTGTCTTTCTCTCTTTCCCAGAGCGAATTTATACTTAATTCCGGCTGTTAACTTATTTTACAAGCCACGTTGCTATGATTTAATCGTGGAATTCAGGGGATAGGACAAGCGCGACACGCGTGAGTGCGGATATGGTAGCGAGTACGGGAAATTTAAAGACGGGGTCCCGCAAGACAGGTTTACGATGCCTATAGTGGGTTTCCTCTGCATATTCAAATGCGGATGTAAATTGAAACTTTCTTGGCGAACTTACGCCTTTGGATCCATAATGAAAATGTGAGAAATTCAAAGAGGAATTATAGAACATAATATTATTGGTACGATGCAAAATCTTGCCGGCGGTAGATTGATAACGGTTATATTAACGCAGATATCGAATTGAAGTAACATTATCTTTTATATGTAACAATAAATCCTTTACAATGGATATAACTAGATAGCGCAGCAAAAAACATACTATTGGAAGAACTTTGTTAAAAATGTCGAAACATGATACATGACAACATCTTAAAATTAGCATTTTAAATTCCTTTTAGTTTGTGCTCCATATTACTGAAAATCTCACTGGCCTTAATTCCTTTATCAACTGATTTAACTCCTATTTTACCTCAGTGAAGTTGAAATCCTTAGAGATCCTCAAAAAAATAAAATTTGAAAAAGTTAACTCGTTTTTAAGAAATCTTACAGATGGACAATCGTCAAAATAGACAGATCAACACTGTAAAACAATAAAGTAGTTCGCTAAGCTGCGCCACTTAACTAAAAATTTAGTAATATTTTGAGAATATAAAAAAACAATTTCTTTAAATGCATTGATATCCGTTCAAACGTTTCAAATTTCTAATTACATCTTCGTAGCGAATGAAGCGACTATTATAATTAACCGAGAAACCAATTTGCATAACAAAGCAGCCGCCCACGTAGATTTTTCAATGCATACAATAGCACCGTGTTCGTATGGCAAAAAAAAACCTTTTCATTTCGCATCGTATAACCATTTCATCCTTCCTCGTCCTTCACTGATCTTCCATCCCGACGCAGAACAGATCGCTAATATGTGAGGTAAAATTTAACATCCTCCCTTTGGATTCTATTCATTGGCATAGTAAGCCGTCATTATCTTCAGATGGACGCCAAAGGGAAGAAGACGTGCAAGTAGTACTAGATGCCAAAGAAAAATGGAGATGGAGGAGGGGAGATAGATAGATAGAGAGAGAGAGAGAGAGAGAGAGAGAGAAAGAGGGAGAGAAAGGGAAAGAAAAAACGTAGGGATGAATTACTTGTTTGACAGCCTTATAGAGATTCATAAGCCGATGGGAAGTGGGCACTAAGGTCCGGTCAGGAGCGTTCCGCAACCGATGACAAAAATACGAGAGACGGAGGCGTGATAGCCGTAGGGAATCCTACAGAGAGAAGATATAGGGACTCGCGCGGATTTCTATTAGCTGTGATTAAGACTATTGATTCGTAATGCATTTCGTAGAATTAATTTATGGGAATAAAAACCGATTAACAGTGATTTTAGTAATTACATTTAATTTAGTAAATTTCAATTAATTTTAATTAATATACAATAAAATAATTAATAATATCTTCATAAAAATAATGTTTTTACAAAGATTCAATAAAAGCAATTATTTTGCATTTAATTGCCATACCATTTTTTAGCTGCTCAGTTTTGTAGCTGGATTTTAATTATCAATCCATATTCAGTTACGATTAAGTTTTTTATTATTATCGTACCAAAAATTGTGTATCAAACTCCAACAACGTTAATCAAAACGGAGTTTAGTTGCACTAAACGATTCCTAATGCGGACACGCACCGACTGGTCCCCGGTGAAGCTATTGATACTTCTTCAGCGACTTATTTGAGAATCTCGACGGCTGACGCGCGAGAAAACAACGTGTGTTCCGTTCACCGGGAGCACAGAAACGGCACTGTGCGTTGCAAATGCCGTACGATAGTGATCACGACCACCACCACCACCACCACCACCACCACCACCACCAGCACCACCACCACCACCGTCATTCGCGTTAACCACCACCACTACCACTGTCCTCGTCATCATCATCGGCGGCCAAGCGTGCGTCCTACGCAAGAAGTTGGCATGGCGATATGGAGTTTCGGAGCTGCCTCTCCTCGTCACGGCTCCATATAAACACATGCGATCACGTGCGTGGAGATACGCGATTTCGCAGACCCCGAATCGCGCAGCGATTTCGTTTCCATCGAGATTCATACACAGAAGCGTACCTTTAAAATTCAGGTACGAGAAACGTATGCGTATTTAGGACGTATGCTGACGTGTATAAGATCGTACGTTCGATTCGAGTACGTAATTTCTGAGGCGCCTTTGTGTAAGTGGGCCACAAGTACTTTCTCGTACTTGTCCGAATGACGGCTTTTCAAAGACGTTCATTATTTATTACAATTAATAATAATAAATCAAAAGCGCTGAATATGAAATCGGAATGCGTTGCGGGCGTATAAATAATGAACGTACGACTATTAAACGATGGTCGCATCGATAGCCTTTATTTTGCACGCATATATACCTACTCAGATGGCAAAACAATCGGTATAAGAGCGTGGGGACCGTTTGATTCATGCATTTCCACTTATCACACACACACACACACACACACACACACACCGCCGTTCCGTTACGCATTAGTAGCGTACTATGGTGCACGTGTTTCCTCGTGTTACGTGCGGAGATCGCACGTGTGCGCGTCTCATTCCATGGTATGGGTATATCGTTGCGTCTCTCGCGGAGAGAACCCCTCTACTCATTCGAACTCGGCCTCCAGTCGCCGGTCCTTCTACGGCAACTCTCGGCTCACCGCGTAAGCCGGCCGGCTACGTCGTCTTCGTCGTCTTTCTCGACGGTTGGTTGATCGCACACGTCGATCCCGTCGTACGCGCACGCATGCATGCACCGCCGTTATTTGGCGCGCAGAAAACGGTTCCCGCACTCAAATCGGCGACCGCCTCAAATTGACGAGCGCCTGCGATTTGTACCGCGCCGCTACGATATAATAAAGGCCGAAATTAAAGGCCACGCTCGGGAAAGGCGGGCTGCGGTACGAACCGTAGCCGGTCAAATGACTCGCTTCGAAGATCATTAAGACGTACACACACGTCAAGTGTATTTGGTGGCATGTCTGTTTCAACAAGATTCCAGAACACGTTCCTCAGAATTCAACCTAAACCCTATCGTATTCAGTATGATAATATATTGGCTGAAACAGTCGTTTTCACTGCCTTTTTCTTACCGTTCTTCGCATTTTTCCCCTTTCCCAAGGTTCTCTCTCGTTTTTAATAGAGCGCCGTTACGATCGGTCGGTTAGTCGCGGATGAATGGCTGGTAATTAATAATTCATCGTTCAGCGTTGTGCACGTCGAAACGTACGCACGTGTGCGCAAGTAAGAACGACTTGCGAGTACCACCCTCTTGCCACCGTCTGGCACGCGAGCCGTAATGCGCTTCTTCTTTCAAACGAACGCACGTACCGCGACGCCGCGCATTCACGATCGTCGCATCTGTACCAGATGCAACTCGTGACGAATGCTAATGCACTAACGCTTAGCGCGGAACGACGGCGTACGTCGACAATGAAAGGAAATTATGACGGAGGGCGCAATTATCGTTAAGGTAATTACGATCGCGCGAATTGCACGCGCGTTGAATCGAAATGATTGATCGCTTATATATTACGATCATTGCGAGTAGTGCCCGGAATTCGCCGAGCGTAAACTTACATCTCGCTTATGATCCATGCTTCCTTTATCGCTGCCTTTATTGTTGACGAAATAGTAGTGCTTCATTATATAATATATAAAAAAATGTTTACACGAAATACTATAAATTTAACTCTAAATTTCTTCGCAGTGAAATCTTCCAAGGGAATAAAAGTACAATCATCCTTGAAAAAAAGTGAAAATATTTCACTTCTTGAAAAAGGTGAGCTTCATTCATTCTTTCTAGAGTAAAATCTCATTTATTTTGTGGAGTGAGATCTCACTCCTTCGAAGTGGAAAATTCACTCTAAAGAGAGTGAACTCTTTTTCAAGAAGTAAAATATTTTCACTTTTTTTCAAGGGTCGTTGTATTTTTACTTTCTTGGAGTGAGATTTTTCACTGTGAGAAATTCGGAGTATAATTTCATCGAAACGCCTAGTCATTTCCAAAAAGGACATCGTATCGAGAAAGTGCTTCATTCGTCACTAAATTAAGAGGCACAAAAGTATCAAGGAATTCCGATAGAATGAAATTATTTGATACATCTATTTATAACGTCTTAAGCGCCAATATGTCGGAGATTTATATCAGATGCGGGAATGTATCCATCGTGTAAAATTCGTGGCGCGAGTCCCGAATCACTCGCATATGTTTCGGGTTGGCATGAGAAACGCGCATCTCGGACGCGTGATACGTGATTCTGGTACTGATTGCTCGTCATGGAGAACGGGAGCGCGAGCGGACACATTTGCATCGCGCGGATACGCTGTGTTAAACAAGAATAGGTTGGCCTCGCTACCCGGTAGCCTAATAATATTAGGCGCCGGGATCATAACGCGTAACGTGGTACGCAATCGCCTCCGATCTGCATAAACGCGCGTGGGATGTATTTAGGAATAATTGGTTCACCTGGCAGCGCCATTATTACGCGTCACTTGCTTATTTAGCCATTACAGGCCATACCATATACGGATACTGTTACGTTACCGCGGCGTCACCTGCAATGTGTAAAGCTTCGACAACCGATAATTAACTGCGATCGTTTAGATCACTTGGTATACTAAGCAATCGATATATATCAGCGTTTACATTAATAGCAAGAAATTTATTGATTTTGAAAGTGGTATGCGAGACGATGAAATAAGATTGAGATTGATATACGAAGATTGCGAGACAACTGTAGAAGGTCGAAATAATCGAGGCCTGTTGACATTTCGCCTTATATTGACATTCGATATTCTAAGCGTTTGAAATGGCATTAACACTTTCGCAAGATTACATAATTTTCTGAGGAAAAAATCAGAGTTTATGAGATGATTGGCGAGTACGAGATATTCTCTCTCTGTGTTAGCTTTTATTTACTTATTGTTTTATTTACAATTGCTCAGGCGAGCAATTGACGATTAGGCATCTACGAGGGATCCGGATATATGGTGAGTGAATCACTGGCAGATCGCAACCACCGATTTACTGCCTCGCGCTCGTCCGAGCGTAACGTGGCTATTTCTACTGTCGAGTGACGAAGATAGAGCGAAAAGTTGGTCGGCCACCGTCGGCAAGCGACGGTGTATTCCTAGGCAACCAATCTGGGACAAGGACGCGTACACGATTTGTGCGTAAGATGACATGACGCATTACGCGTCCGTCTCGGTAACACGCGAATATGAGACGACGCCATTTACTTGTGCATCTCTTTATCAACGATCAAGAGGTGCCAGGAATGATCAATTAAATCAATAGCGTTGCCAGTAGGAAAGGAACATATAAATTTATAGCACGTGGTTCTGTGAACGTGAAATGTTAAATGATTGTTTATTCGATCTACAATATATCATTTTAGATGATATATTAATCTTCTGGACATATCAATTACTTCATAACTTAATTAATTCTAATCATTCCATATATCACTTTTTTGTAAAATTAGTAGAAATCATACTAAGATCGCAAAAAAATTTTTACTGACTTGTTAAATTATTTAATTTCTTATCGAAAATTACGACGTAGATGTGACAAGTATATATACAATACTATAAAGGAGCAACCGCTATTCTGTTTCATGCAATACAAGCAAAACCGGAAATTTCGGTATTGACATTTAGCTGAAACAAAAAACGATTTCTCTTCGTACAATAGGCATCGAAGTGGCAAAATAAAACTGCTGGAGGCGGCTCTGCACGGAGGAAGCTGCACAGGATCGGAGTAAACAATGGTGACGTAACAGCGAGAAGACGTACGGCCGAACGACAAGACAATGGGCTCTTGTCTCTGTTTTCTCTGTCCTCACTACTCCACCTCCATCTCTTTCTCTCGTTCATATTAAACGGAGATTTTCTCTTCTTGTTTTACCGCACAATTTCTTCGACAGCGACCAAACAAAAGATCCGAGGTCGACCCATGAACGGGATTTTTGAGGATCGACGAAACATTCGTTTCATTTCTTTTTAGAGACTCGCGAACGCAAAAAAAGAGTCACAATCTCATACGACTATCAGGCGCTAAAAGCTCGTCGCGTGTCAAGTGGATAACACGTGTGAAAACCAGACCAGCGTCTGTTTGCTACAATATCTGTTACTGTTTAACATTTTTCTCATATTTCAACAGCTGATTTTTCCAGTAAATTATCACTTAAAAAATTTTACCATTTAAATATTTTCGTTACCTTAGTTTGTTTTTTTCGAGTAACATAAAAAATAATTAAAAAATATAATGTTAATTAAATAAAGTGTTGATTAATTTTTACAGAATAAGAATTTTCTCTATATCAATAAATATTCAGCAACTAAATAGAAAATTTGAGAGAAAAGTAAAGAAACAGTAATAGAACGTTATAGTGTTAATGTATTTTTTATTATGGAAAAATTATATTCTGTATAATGGGAAATCATGTATGATAAATTACGACAGCTGCCAACTATGGGGTGTTTTCTCAGATCAAGCTCGATCTACGCTTTCCAGGAACTGACTTTCTCGTGACATGGTCCGAAGGCGATTCTCGGAGCGAGAGTAGCCCGGTCAAGCCGGTTCGCCAATTTTGGATCAAAAGACTCTATCCTGCGTGAAGTGTCGCCTTAACGGTAGACCGTAAAATTAAGGTCAATCTCCAGTCGCAAGTTTCATAAAACATCGAATATTTGTCGCGAAACGTTATACAATATTATTATAAAAAACAGCAAGAAGAAATATCTCCTTACTTGAGAAGTGACATAAAAAATTAAGTTTCCCAGATAAAGAGAAAAAACTATTTTTCAACTTAACACACAAAACTATTGATTAATCACGTAATATCGGCAAAAAGAATATATTTACAATACGATCAATTTTTGGCATTTTCATCTTACAGCCACTAAAAAACCATCCTTTTGTGACAATTTAAATGTTTTTTTCTTAATTACTCTTTCTAAATTGCAATTTTTTAATAAAATTAAGTCAAGTTGTAGGCAATAATACTTGTAGACAATAGTACATATAAGCAATCGAGCTGTAGGCAATTTTTGTGCGCAAAACAAACTATCGGCAAAAGCGATGTAAGCAAACGATATTATAGATAATCGATTTGTAGGCAAACGGGACTCCTCTCCTCCCCCCCCCCCCTCCAAGTTGTATCACTTTTCAAATAAGGAAGCATATCTCAAGAGTTGTATTTATATATGATATAGCAAATAATATATAATTAAGTTTTTTTAATAACATACATATTTTTTTAAATATATGAATATTTTTTATACATATACAATATGTATACATGATATATTTATATATTTACAAAAAATATATATTTTTAATAATATATATACAAATTTTAAGTCAATAACAGATTGCTGTTTAAAATGTGATAACACTCAAAATTGCTTTTCACAATAATTGTTGAGGTAATTTCAGAATTACAATAAAAACTAAATTTGCATTGAATAATTGAAATATCTATGTTAGTAAAAAGAAAGTAAAATTAACTTACTCGAGATGCACTTTCGTCACTTTGCTCACGATTCTACAGTCGCAACAGCGTAATCACTAAATCTCGTGATCACAAAATCTGTCGTGTTTATCAATGTAAATGGTAGAAATAGCAAATTGTGCAAGAGAACTATTGGTCACGAGAGAATCAAGAATCGAACTGAGACTCTCTGGCACGGTTACGTATAGAAGGCGCGCGAAAACTGTTAAGCTCTATCCCCATCCATGGCGTCTCAAGACGCCAAGAATAAACCCGCAGACTCCCCACCATCATGAAAATCTCCTATATTGTGCTGCTTTCCATCTCTTTCCACTCGATGCAGCTTTCACGACTTTTGTTACATCCTGATCCAATATGATAGATCTTATATAACAAGACTTGCCTATTGATAAAGTATGTTTATCTGATTTATCATTATCTTCTTTATTTAGTTTTTGATTACTCT
>NW_017305569.1:3149612-3156389 GCF_001594115.1 Trachymyrmex septentrionalis | reverse complement strand
TATATATATATATATATATATATATATATATATATATATACATACATATTTATATATAAAATACCATCTTAAGTTAAAAAATGGTTTTCGCTTGCATCACAAATATTAACTTTTCTCAGATGAATCGACTTTTTTTCAATTTAAACGGATCTACCTTTAATTCCACATTTCTCTACTATATTTTGCAGTTTCTCAAACAGGTCAACCTAAGGGATCAAATACACAGACAAGATTCGTATGAAATTACCCGGAACCGTGAAAGATTCATTACATTTCCGCCTCGCTTCGCGCGTCACCCGATCAAAGAAGTTCGAGAACTTTTTCGTACTAGTTCATATAACTCAGCGGTTCGTTAAAGCAGATCGTTTGTGCGAGCACGGTGCCATAGGAAACTTATATTCTGTCGCGTGGGTGCAACGTGTGGGCATCGCGACGCTTCCGTCTCGATCAGAGTTCGTTACACTCGTCGATTCGCTGACGAGAAGAAACTCTCTTCGTGCCAGTAAACGTTGTCTTGCAACGTGGAAATACCCCCGTCGCCTATTAACTTTTTTGCTTTCGCCCGACAGCAAGGAAAATCGCAAATGCACCATAGACTCACATTAAATCATTAGACAAAGTAGCGACGCAAATCGAAGATATAAACGCCAATTGATGCGGGCGCGCCCGCCGGCGACAAATCGCTTCGATCGTGCTTGACGGCACGAGTGGGACTGGAACGATTTAAGTGTGATTTAGAACGTCTGAACTCAATACAATGAAAGGACAATTAAGAGGGACGGCTTGGGAAACGGCGTGCCGAGATGGTTTAGAAATCGCGAGTGTGATCGAGCTAGCTTCCTTCATGGCTTGTTCAAACAGAAATGAAATCTTTATTCTAAAATTTTATAGCTAGTTCAAAAAATATGCATTGGATTTTGCCAAGATAGTAAAACGTTAATTTTAATTTTTAATAGATATACAAATATATTTATGAATCTTCGAACAATTGGAACTTCGACGGGGAGAAACTGGCGCGCGGTAATCTAGTGTGCCGAATTATGCGGAAGAATCTGGATATAATCGATCGCGTTCTGACAACGACAGAATACTCGATCTCTTTTGCTCACGAGGGGGGCGAAGGGGGGGGGAGAGGGGATGGCTACCAAGAGATGGAATTGATTTCAGTTTGGTCACACCTTTCAGTTGGTAAATAGGGGGAGGGAGGGGGTGGATATCCGACAGATGGGTCGCTGACAGTATTGCGGTTAAACTACCGGCATTCAATCGGTACAACACACAACCTATCCATTGATCTAGTCGTCTCCCTTCGGCCGCAGGGTCACGCTGCTCACGGGCACCCTCCATTTTTCTTTCCGGTCTCGTCCGTCACTCTTCGTCCCGTAACAAACGGCGTCGATTTAGCATTACGCGCAAATTTGGGTCACAGCTTTATTGGAACCCACCGGCCGATCGCTAACGAAATGAATTGACTCCGAGAGCGTTGGTCGTCCCGTGTTGCCGGCGCGTGCTTTTGGAGGAATCATGGCGATGACGCAATCGTCTCGATTAAAGCAGTATACCGTGCAGAACAAATCGCTACATTGGAATCTATTATCCTTTGCTAAGCGTGACTAAAATCGTATAACGAATCTTCTATTTGATAATGAGATTTGATTAATTTAAATAGTCATTTAATAGCGGCACAGCATTTGTAGTGGAATTGTTAATTTATTCTTTAAATAGATAAAGAGAAATTTAAAATAATTATAGGATACGGTAGAATTTGTTACAATTATTTCGTAATCTTAAATTGAAAATATGAGTTTAAAAAGTTTCCCATTTTTTTTTAATGTAAGGTTATAACAAATATTTTTCATATTTATGTAATTTTAATCGATATTTATATTTTTCGTAATTTGCATAGTATTTTCCAATTATAAATTTAGAAAGTGTATTTAATTATATATCGAGGGTATTCGTTGTGACAACTATTTTACTCATCTCATAAAAAAATCAGACTAGGGTATCAGAGAAAAGTGAAGATGTAAATAAGCAGCGACGGAGTAGAAATGCTATACTCGGAAGCGGTTAACGCAGTGGACCTTGCCCATCCATCGAGCCGACCTTTGATCTATTTCCAGCCGTGAAAATCACCCCCGTCGCGATAAACCGCCATTTTCCCTCCACTTGGCAGAACATATTTCCGGCGACGTTAGTCAGCGGTTCTAAATGCACTATACTGACTGCTGTTCTTTCGTCTAGTTTGCTTCCTCCCCCCCCCCTTGCTGTGAACACTAGCCAAGTTGTATTTCTGACTAGCTCTCGCTGTCAGATCGAGGTTAATTGGGTACTATTACGACGAAAATTAATATGTATTAGTTGACGACGATGAGTTCTCTTGATGTGGACCACGAATCCGGGCTTTCATGATAAAGATAAATTAATCGACAATCTCATACCGTAAAATTTACAACACGAGAGACAAACTAGTATTTTCATTTTCAAGAATCGTGTTAGGAACAAGAAATATGTAGTAAGAATTTGTTCCTATTGCATCGTGTCATATACTATTTATCACTTTATGTATATTTTATGTGAGCATTTTAGAAGTAAAACATGAAGATTCATGTTAATCTAAACGTCCGCAATGTTATTTTATATTCGAGAGTCTCGTTTATCATATTATATCGTCCATTTCTAAATTTTATTGGTATTCATTTTATTTAGTAGAAGCCAGAAACCGACTTTATATGAATTCATGTACAATTTTGATACATGAAAATCAATAACTTATTATAATTCACATTTTAACTATAAGTTGTGTATGACAATCGTTCAAATACTAATAACCAATTCAATCTAATCAATACTTAACTGTATGTATAAATTAAAAGTTTTTTTTTAATTAAATAATTTTTTAAATATTGTGTGTACTCTAAAAAACATTAGGTCTGTTTTTTTTCTTGCATGATTAATTTTTCTTCCTTTTTGCTCTACGTTGGCGAGAAAAAGGAAAAAGATGAACCGTGCAAGAAAGGTTCAGTTAAAAAGAACAGGCCTATAATTTTTCCTATCACTGTCATGTTTGAAAAGCTACGTTAAAAATATGAAGAAATTTGCACTCACCGTCGTCACTTATCTCGAGATTCGTGTAGCTGTCCCAATGCAAGATGGGATCGTTATGCGCTGATGCATGCGGCACGGCGGGTGTCGGCGCTGGGATTGGGCCGTCCTGACGTTTCGCGTCGGTGGCGAAGTAGAGTGTCACCACGCTGTCGGGCGGGCATCGAGGATCGTCGCAAGCGACATCGAGCTCCGATCGCGGGAAGGAGACGACGTTCTCCGTAATTACGCACGTGTGAAACTAAAGGAACAATGGTTGATATGAGAATATGCGCGACGTAATCAGTGATTGGCAGAAACAATTTATCTTGCTCAATGTCATACGCAAAGTCATGTACTACATACTAAGTGCTTTCATGTTTGTCAAGTTTACGGAGAGGTTTGCAACTGGTTTATTTTTATTGTGAAAAAAAATCAATTACAACAGATTACAAATTCAAATGCTATTATCGGTTTGCGTAAAGCACGTTGTAGTACGACATCATTAAAAAAAAAGTACGACTTTTTTTCTGCACAAGTATTGTAGCTTTAATAAAACAAAACTTAATGTCACGATTGATATATTTTTTTGTCACAGAGTTCTTATACATCAGTTTTTTACAGGAAAAATTAATAGTCTATAGTTATATTAACTAGATCGTTACGTTGTTTTCAGAATCGACTGTTTGCCCATCTGGCATAAAATTAATCGCGCAATGTCTTGATTGTCTTTTTTCTCGAACACGTAGATCTACTTCGCTGTCCTTGTGACTATTTACGAATAACTTTGCATAAACTATCATTTATGTCTGATTTCTCGTCGTGACACTTGCATGTCATAATACATTCATCATAAATGCATCATGCACGATGCATTTATAAATGGTATTTACTTGTATATGCGACAAATATAAACGGTATAAATGGATATTGGATCAAGCGATACATGTTACAATGTCGTGTAATTTTAGAAAAAGATACGAATTAAAGGTTTTACAAGATCACATTGTAATAAAATTAAATAAAAAAAATTTGTAATAATTTCTCAATAATTTTTAATAATATAAAAATAAATTATTATACGTATGAAATATAAATTTATTTTATATGTACATTGCTTTCTTACCTGGAGGGAAAACATAACTTCTCGAGTCTGCTTCGAGTATACCCTATGATAGCACTTGACCAAGATGTCGCCTCTCAATCGAAGTCCGCCGAGATTAACTGTAAATTCACGCGCGTTCGTTACTGAGTACAGATCCGAAGTGTAAACCGGTGTAAGTCCTTCGTATACTTTAAGAAAGGCTCGACAGCCCGTCGGCTCAAAGAGCGGCACTCCAAGGACTGTTAGGTGGGTCAGGTACAAAGGCGACTGGCTGATCCTCAAAGAACCTGACAGCAGTCCGCTAAAGTACTCGATGTATCTAGAAAATCCAGGAGATTATTATTGTATTTGGTATCCAAAAATAAATATGATATTACATTTTCAATTTTAAAATAATTTCTAATTCCTGACCCGCGATCGGATGGTTTAAAGGATTAAAGATGAATACCATAAATAACGAACGATAAATCGATGAGATTTACCAAGAGGTAATCTTCTTGGTACGAGCAACATTGCAAAGTAAAAAAAAAAAAAAAAAAAACGAAAGAGCAAATTTCTCTCAAGCCACAAATGCGCGCATGCATAAGAAACATGATGAATGGGATTGATGGTTCGACCAATGGAAGTCTTGGCCCGTGACACGAAGAGGTGTGCATGTCAGACGAGATAAGAGTACGTGCCACTAACGTTCGACATCGTTCGTCGTAAGAGATCTCTCGGAGGCAAGTTAGTAATGGTTTCATACACTTGCGAGAGTGCAACTACGCTAACGACATGCTAATGCTCGCGGCTCGCGGAATTAATGGAGGAACTCCAGTAGGCAGGACCGGAGAAGCGTGAGGACCACTACGAAGAGGAGGCGATATGACAAGCGAGAAAAAAAAAAGAATAAGAAGAAGAAGCGGCAAGGAAGTCGCCACGCACGCGGGCACACCTCGGTCGCGGCTCATTACAATCATTATGAATGCATACGGCGACGCGGATGACAAGGACGACGATAAGGATGATGATGACGGTAATGATACGGCGGTCGTGGTTACGACGGGGTCGATGGCGCGTAATACGCGCGATAAACTGCCGGATGGGTTGCGTTTATTTCGTTAAAAGAAACCGGTTGATCAAATAGCGAGTATAAATCTCGAGAGGAACGAAAACGTGCGTGGAAAAGAGCGAAAAAAAAGCAATGAAAAAAATAGAATGAATTAGATTTTCGTTGAGATCGAAAAATTTTGAAAAATTATATTAAAATTAGATATTTTATGTATTTATTCGGTCAATTATTTGAATATATGATCTTATATATAATGCTTATATACTAACGCTGATGTATCCGAATCATTTATTTGAAAATAATAATTATAAATGATTTTGTTAGAAATCATTTATAATAAATAATTATCTTCTATAACGATTATGTACTATAATTATTAATAATTACTATATTTTAAAAATGTAATGCTCTTATTTAGTTTCGTAATTATCCAAATAATAATTTTTATTGATGTAGTCAATTTAGAAAATAATTAATTATAATAAAATTATTTATAATTATTATATTTTCAATAAATAGTTCGGATACATCATTAATTATATAAGCATGATTATAAAATCACAAATATTTTTCGAATAATTTGTTATCTGTTCCACGTTAAATAAATGATTATATATAATATAATACGTAATTTCAATATAATTTGACGTTATTTACATATATTATTTATATTAGAGTAATTATTTTTATTTAGGTAATTGATTCTAAGAAGAATTATTAATCGTTCATGATAAAGAATAATTTTAGATCATTACATATGTATATCCAAATAATTATTCAAATAACTACGATATATTTTTAAATCATATGCATAGTAAATAAGATCAGCTTTATGGCTTATCGATATATTTTAATTTCTTAACGTAAACGGAAAAAAAACTTTTTTTCTTCAATCGCGGGTTGCGTTTAAGTCAGAAAATATTACGATGGCTGCAAGTGCAAACGAGATTAAAAGCGACAGCCGCATGCAAACCCGACTGCGTTTCATTACGGTCATTATGAATGCATACGGCGACACAGCGATGAAGTAAACGATAAGGCTGCCGATGATGATGATGATGAGAGCTCGCTATCTTTAGATCAATGGTTCATAGTACGCGTGGATAGAACCGGCTGACAGAAACATCTCTTCAACAACAAAAACGTTAAGTGTCCTACACGGCCGATCATTTTATTTTGTTGCTGCCATCTTGCCTCGCGATCTTCCCTCACCGGTAAATGTTGTAATCATGGTGTGAACGAAGCGATTACGGGAGTTGCAATTTTAAAAGTCGTCGATGCTATTCCGAAGTTCTGAGGAATCTCGAACGAATTTCCGGAACCCATTATAGAGGAATGATCGGATAGGCATCAACATGATTAATAGCGGCAAAGGAACACGAAGGATGGCAGAAAACGAGCATGGATGATTGAAGATGATGACGACTAGATAATGAGAACTCAACATTTCAAGTTGATGGTGCGTAGAACAGATAACAAATAGGATGGCTGCTCAATAGGAAGGACGTAAGGTGTCCTTCTTAACAGGATCGCTTTA
>NW_017305569.1:3140341-3149512 GCF_001594115.1 Trachymyrmex septentrionalis | reverse complement strand
TCAAGTTGATGGTGCGTAGAACAGATAACAAATAGGATGGCTGCTCAAGGACGTAAGGTGTCCTTCTTAACAGGATCGCTTTGGTAATAAACGTAAATTAGTTATACATTCCTTCTCTTCCTGTGTGATATAAATTTGAAGAAATTGGAATAGCTTCCGCAATAAACGTTGAACGCATCATTGATGTGTAGAAATGACTGCGTGCGTATGCAAATTTAGTTAAGCTTGCGTCTCTTACATTCGTTTTATTTAATTAATAAGTGGCTTTCAAACTCTCGAAGAGGAATTGATAAATGTAAAAAAGTCAAAAAATTTACGTGATATTAGATGATGTGAATTATTATAAATATCATTATTGTAAATATCATTATCTCGGTTTCTAAGTTTTAAAACAAAATATTAATATATTATTTTAAAAGAAGCACTTTTCAATATTCACGTTTCTAAAATTAAATAAAATGAAACAAAGTAGAATACGTTTATAAAATGCAATGTATATTGTATATCAATCATTCAAATATGAAATATCGTAAAATAGATTTTTATAAAATAAGATTTTCCAACGCAATCAATTGTTTATTATTAAAAGTGTCAATAATAAATGAGAATGAAAATAAATTGCGAGAACGAGATTACATTGTACGTATACTGACTAATACTGACTACAGGAATTAAGAACTAAACCTATGAACCTTTTTTTTTCGCGATGGATGCACGCGCTCGTAAAGGATTTTATGTCTGAATTATTTGCAAATGTAAATACGACAGAATTGAGTTTTAACGACAATACATCAACAGGTAGTAAGCATGCAACTTTCTCTCCCTTTTTCTCTTTCGTTACCTTCGATGCGATGGAACCTGCAGCGATCCGATCTTGTCGTCGAGGAACCTTCTCATGGCGAACCTGTCCAATGCTTGATCGCGTCCCCCGCAGATGCTGCTGTAGTTCATATAAGCAGACACTGCCACACCCAGCCGCTCCTTGCTGCCCCTGAAGAGAACGATAACGTTAACTTGGTACTGCGAACGCGCAATGACGGTTCCGTACCTTCTCCGTAAGTGGTAGGATACGAAAAGATTTCGCCGCGGGCTGATCGCGGTCTAATGACGTTATTATTCACGATGAATGGAAATGACTAACGGGAAGTTATGGGCGCGGAGTTTCGAGGGGGCGGTGAACGTATACCGCGGTAAAATTATGGCTTTTGCGGCCGATCACTTGAACATTGGCCATTCTACAAAAACCAGGTCACGAGTGCGTACAAATGTGCGTACATGGAGAGACTTGCGCCCGTAACTTATATCCTTCGAAAACAATTTCTTTTCGGCTTGAAGAATTCGAGAGATATTAAGATTAATATAGAGATATATTAAAGTCCTTATTTTCCGTCACTCTCAACAACAGTCGATGTCATTACACTGTTATTATGCAAGTTTTATACATAGTAAAGCAGCTACACAACGACAGTATAACGACGCCGATACTATCGTTAAAAGTTATACAATAGGGATCTAAGTGTTATTAAAATCGCTCATAATTTAATTGTAAATTTGCTATTATCTCTTTCGTTCAAGTTTATCAGGAGACAAATTAGACAATATTTGAAAATCATCAACTCACCTGGCATGTAGAACAACGACGCGATTAGAAGCGCCGTTTAGCCAGGAGTCCAGCTCCTTGCAGAGAGCACACAGTCTCTCCAAACTTGGCGCTAATCCCTGCGGCCATCCAGCTTCCCTCGTATTCGGCTCACCGGGTCGGCCGGGCGATGACAAATTAAAGATCTGGAAGCACAAGATGCCCACAACTTCAAGATAATTGCAAAAATAAACATAGAAAAGAAATATAAACATAACTTCATGATCTCATTCTACTGTTTTAAATAATAAAATATTGTTATAAAAAGACCAATTTTACATTAATTGTAATTATTATTATTATTATTATTATTATTATTATTATTTTATTGTGTATAGAAAAATTATAAAGCATACACAAATGGTGAGGCATCAGCAGAACTCTGCTGTTACTAAGCCTCCTAGGAAACAAAACGAATTACAAATTACAAATTACACAGAAATTAATTCAACAATTCCAGAAAGATAAACTTCTTGCTTAGTAAACAACTCGATAGTTTTAAGAAGGTAGAGGCTAAGAATAATTTGAGCATAATTGCTATTACTAAGTCTACCAAAAAATGAAACGAATTCGTAATATTTGTGCTCATAAAATTATGATAAATATCGCAAAATGTATATACTTTCTTTTATCTCGAGAGAAGCTATGAGAGTTATTTGAATTCTCACCATATAATTATCGGCATGTTTCCCGCGTAGAAGGGTCGTGGCATGTTCGAGGACACCCTGAGCATCCTCTCTATACCAAAGGGCGATGATCCTCTCGGTGACGTAACAGAGCTCCATCACCTCCGTTACGCGACCTCCGCCCTTTCCCGATCCCGTCATCGTTGAATCCGCGCCGACGCCCGGAGTCCTCGCAGGTGTTGACACCATTGCTGATGTCTGCATCTGTAATTTGATGATTTTATTATTATTATTATTATTTATTTAAATATAGCAAGTGAAAGATTTTTACAGCTTTGCAAATACTATGTACAGTCCAATAATGAAAATCTTTAAAAATTAATTTAAGTAGTAAAAATTATAAATAAAAACTAATCTGCTTTAAAAAATATTTTTCCTATAAAATTAAAAAATTACAATGTCAGACATACACATTTTTATCGTTTACGTATTTAAAACATTAAAAATCATCTCTTAAAATAATTACAATTTTAAATTTCTTTTGCATTATCATTAAATTATATTAATTCATTTCTGTGATGAAAATTCTCGCTCGTAACGAATAAAATTTTCTAAATTCGTTTTAAGAAGAATCCTTTCGTGAGCGAATCTAGTTCACTGAATTTTATCGGCGGAAACTTTTCCGTAAGATTTGTTTTTTACTGCCGCAAAACTTAGTTTCTCCGTAAAATAATATCATGTCAAATAATCAAATTTTCTCCCTAAAAATAGGCTTTATTTCTTTGGTCTTTACTTAGAAGATGTTGTCTTTCATTATTTTCTTTCTAATAGCTTCGATAGACATACAATGTAAAATAAATTGCTACCTATACGTAATAATAAACTTTTTAAAATAATGTTGTAGATAAGAAATACTTCTAACAATTTAAATGTAGAACACATAAAGCATCTACAAAAAATTGTTATAAAAATTTATTATAAAAGTTTGTCATATTTAAAATTCTTTACGCTGCAAACTCTTAATAAACAATTTATACAATATTATTAAATAATAATTTAAATTTTAATTACTAAATATTCTTCAAAATTTTATAGTAAAAAAGGAATCTGGTAATAGCTATTAAATATTGAGCAAATAAATTCAAATATTCGATTAATAGAAATAATACTTATTTACTAAAAGAATTCTACTTTTCTAAATATTTAACAAGTATTACCGAACATAATAATATAATCAACCGTTTAGTATAATAATTACTAAGCATTTAGAAAAATCAAATTATTTTTGGTTAATCGAATATTTGATTGAATTCATTTTACTCACCACTCGATAGCTATAACTACCAGATTCTTTTTTTTTTTTTGAGTGTAATTAAACAATTTTCGTACGATCTACATCGCTTCTATCAAGCACACTCCCAACTGCAACTGCATCAATCACTATTTCAACGTCAGATGCACGAATAATTGATAACTCGACAAGGATTTACGGTAAATCCCTCGTCGATTCGCGACATGGAATTTCTATCCACCTTCGAGTACTTCGGCGCGTAGACGATCCTGACGACGATATTCTCCGGCATGGCGATATCCTTACGAAGGACACGCTATCGCGAAGTAGATCGACATGTAATCCCGGTGCCTTAACGGGAATGTTGCGTTTATCCCGGCATGAGAAACGAGGACGCAGAGATACGTCGCAGGATGACGCGCAGTGTTTCACGCCGCGGAACGATACACTGCCAGGTATTGTGTTTCGCCTGGTTCTACTAAAGATACGCAGGAATATTCAGTGGCCAGTCGGCGGTTTTGTCGGATAATCGCGCCGCTGTCATGTAATGTCTGACGTATGCCAGCTCGCGTGCTCCAGGGCCGGCCCGGCGTCGTCATCGTCATTCTACAACGTTTATTTGCGTATCGTGACCGAAGACATGCGCCATTAAATACATTTTCGACATCGTTATAATTAAGCAACTATGATTAACTATGATTAACAGTTGAAAATAAGCCTTCGGTTTGCAAGGCATTAATTGTATCACTTTTAACTTGGAAAGTTTTCGTAGAATAACAAGCGACTCTATTGTATTTAGAATTTTTTTATTTCTTCCGATACAACAATTTAAAGCCATTCCCTTGCAATAAATTATTAAGTACATTTTTGTCCCATATTATTACTTTAATTTATAAAATCTTCCGAACTCAGGCAACTTTTGATGACAGGTCTCTTTTTCTAATTAAACTCCACAGTTTCTTCAGTCAGTTTCTTAATCTCCTAAATTATTCAAAACAAAGAAGCACCAGAGACTACCAAGGAGAAGAGAGGTTTTGTGGGGAACTTCTCAGTTTTATTTTAACGCTTCTTGTTCCAAATGCATTGAAGCGGCCCTGAATGTGGATGGGAGAACTCGCTCGCGCGTGGACGCGTGATGTAACGAATTCGCGCAGGTAGCGTGACTTCGATTCCCACCAAATAGTCACGCTATTCGCACTAGCAGTCGAGCCGTGGTCGGTGCTAGATCGTCTTAATACGATGCACGAAACGCCTCGGGACGTGCGTCGCGGAAGGCTGCGCGGATGATTTGTCGTGGGGAACGTGCGAAAATTACACGGAGGAGTTGGCGCGCAAACGAGCCGGATGTAAGCTCTGCGTTTTTGCACGGTTGCTGCGGTTTCTTTCCCGATGGACAGCATCCGCGGCGAACGCTTCGTCGGTTAGCCGAGAGTCCATTTATAGGGCCCTCAACGGGTCGAGTACCGTCGCCGGTGAGATACTCTGTTATTGATGGCGCTTGTTAAAATTATTCGCATGATTTATATCGGATTATACGTTGTTTGTATTTATCCCTTAAGCACTCCGTGTGTCGTGTCCCGTCGAGGAATTTTATCATACTAATAAATAATTCTCTGCTCAACAGACGTGATATATAGTATATTCCGTACGTTTGACAAGCTGGCCTTTCCGTATTAACGCACGCGTAATTTCCAACTGTATACAGCAATCCTCTGCGGATGGTTCCCTTAAGCGGGTGAAGGCTTTGTAACATTGGACTATAGTATTATAACCAATTACGACAGTGTGTAGTACCAAAACGCCTGTGGCGTACATGCATATGTCATTCTGTATATGTAGTTGCACATGTAATTACGTAATCCTATCTAATTCTGTACACGTCTAAGTCTTACGAATAATTCCGTATGTAATACTGAAATAAGAGTATAATGAAAAGACATTAAATTGGATTTTCTGTACGCGCGTCACGTTTTCGGATAAGGTGGTGCAAGCAATTTATATATCCGAAACAAACACACAGTTGCAAGGCGAAAGGAACAAGGTGAAGAACGAGTTTACTGGGCCCGCGTCTGAGTTTCAGAAATATAAAGGGCCGCTAACAATGGGCGTCGCGGGAAAGAAAGCAGAACGAGCTGAACGGGCGAGAGAATAAGAGCGAGGCGGCTACCTCTAAAAATAAGCACTTGGTTTTTATGGGGATCATAACGCCGTGAGTTCGTTTCTCGCGGGCCGTGCAACCAGGCCTACCCACCCGCTCATAAATCCCTTTTGGCCGTTATAGGCTCACGTGTGAAATTGCTATTACGTCGCGGTCCTACCGCAGCTGTCGCTACGCGGAAACCGCTCGTGCGTATACCCCTAAGTCTACGGTAAGGTCTATGGTGTTTCACACCCGATCGCCGGATCGGACGAAGTAGCTTTCCCCTCTCACCTCGCGAGGATATTGCCTTAAAGGTCGGTGAAAACAAGTTGTGACGTCACTTAAAATCAAAGTTTCATAATGAATAAATTAAGATACTCGACGGTATTATGGAATCCACCGGCGGCAGTAGAGCGGAATGGATCAGTACAAGAATAGAAAGCTTACTTTTGAAAATTACAAAAGTCTCACTAAATGTATAATAACAATTAATAATTTATGTAAAAAATAAAAGTATCAAACACTTCTTCGACGTTCTTAATTTACATTTTTTTATGCTAATGTCCTTATTAAAGACCTCTAGATATTTTATTCTGTTACAAGGTTTAAGGAAAAATATTAAAAATCGAAAAGTGAAAGGTGCAAACTTTCTAAAACACTCTAAAATAAGATTCTGTGGGGATATAAAATTCCACGGAGATATAAGACTCTATTGGGGTTATATTACCACCGGCATTAATTCTATGCGATTATGGAAGCAAGATGCACGCAACGAGCTTCGCCACTAATGTCAATTACCGTTAATCTACCTAATTGCTCGTAGTTAATTTCCAATTGGAAGTATAATGTTCAAATGAGAGCATAATCTTCATCAATTATGTGTAAAGACTGATAATAGTGATATGACTAGATTATTCTCTATGTTCTTGTGTTATATTATTTTATTATTTAGAAGAGTCATTTGCAGAAGCTACTTCTACATCTACATCTCGGAAACGAATTGCACATCGTAATTGATTGAAAAGAAAATTAATTCAAGAACAAAAATTTCAAAAAAAAAAGTTCACTGAAAAAAAACAAATTCACACCGAATTATATATTTAACCACTGAAGCTCCAGCTTCGACTGCTATGGACTTTATTTCTATTGCTTGTGTGAAGCAAAACTATTTTATAAAAATATGATAATTTAAATCATACGTTATTTTAAATCGTACGAATTTTAAATAGTATTTTTTATTTTTGGAAAATGTTATTATATAGGCCATTTTTACGACTAAGCTTTTATTGAGCAAGTAAAAATATGATGCAATATATGAAAAAAATGACCGATAAAAATCCTCAATGTCGCGAGAAATAAGAACGAACGCGATAACAGCTGCGCAATAGTTTTTACCGTACGCTAATTGCTATTCCGCATAATTATCACTGCTTCGAACGCGTCTCACCTTCACTATTCTTTGCACGGTTTATAACTGCGATGTAATCGTGAATGATAATTTCGGGGAATGAATCTGTGCAATTAATTAATATGGTTAAAAAATTTAATATTAACCTTGGTGATTATATATTCCAAAATATGTTACAAAGTATAAATGTCAAATATCATTATTATATTAAAAATATAGTTAACGATAAACAAATAAAATTAAAAAGTATATATTATTATTGTATGCAAAAGATCCATTGTATTAATAAAAATGCGTCTTACATTAGTAACTTATGTCATAAAAAAAAATAATAATATTTTATTTTTATATTTTTTATAACGTATAATCGTATATAAGATTTTACTGTATAAAAATCCGTAACTTTCTACGTATTACATGAAAATAGCAACGATCGCTGTCGTCGCTCCTTCTGCATATATTTCCGTAGTAATAGCGGTGGTTCGTACGCGAATAAGTGCGGGGTTTCGCGAATATATTATCCATCCGACGTCAACACGCACGGGTTATCGCGGCGGTACATCGTAGCCGATACCGACTAGCCGTATAATGCGTCGCCTTATTGCTATTTTAGCACATAACTTTCAGTGGCACCGTCATTTACGCGCAGGAAATGCCACCCGACAGCGAGACAGCGGTATTTCAAAAACATTTTCATTATTTCTGCTGTCCCGAATTCTAAATTGATCGAAAGGCACGGGCTAGAAATTAAATGAGAAATTATGCCGCTATTACTTTCCTGATTTCTAAAGAAATCTCGACAGATAAATGCCTGAGATTGATTTACAGAATCGATTTACGGATAATAAATAAATTTAGGAAACCAGCCGATTGCAAGAGCGAAGGAGAATAATTAGCGTAATGATTACTGGTCGGATATTAGTATTCTTTCTCCTTGCGCACTAATAGAAAGTTATTTCGCTGACGTTGTAAGTGGCGGTTTGTGTAACGTGTGTTTCATTTTGATCTCCGCAATTATGGCTATTACGGATTTTAGCCGAGTTGTGATTTAATGCGATTTCCCAGATTGAATTGCTAACGCAATTAAATTTCGCATCGCTTATTTTTTATTCCCTCCCCCCCTTCCCCCCCCCCATATTCCGCATATATGAGAGCCGAAAGTGCGGTCGATAGGGAATCTTCCATCGATACGTAACGATAATTCTATTTTAATGTCGCAATAAGTAACGAGCTGACGTAGAACTTCCGGTGTGTAAAAAAAAGATATTTAAAAGATTTATTTCCATTTCAATGCGACGAAAGCATTATTCCAAGTTTAGCATTTCGGAAAGGTCGTACACGTGTCCTCCACTTTCTACATTTTGAAAACGTTTTGAGTGTTGTCTTTCTTTCGTTGAGTATAATTTCGTGCAATTTATATAGCAAAATGTTATCTAAGAGGACACGCAGAGTCTCAACATCAAGGCAGAAGTCGTATATTTCGAATATAAGTGCAGCTTTACCTTCGTATGCTCTTACGGATTAAATAAAGGCACTTACATAACCGACATGTAGAGAATCAGTCACTCGCGCGTATATCATTATTAAATATTTAAACAGATGAGTTGGTGATGAATCGCGAGCTTTCATTGATGACGATAAATTATGCGAATAAGATAGAAAGCCTTTGATCTAGCTTGTGGAAAGACCTCTTTTGATCATCTTCTTTTTACCATCTCTATCTTTTACAATAATATAGTTATCTAATATATTTTTAACAAATATAATTTTGGATGTTGCTATTAATTAATTTCTTTGATATTAGTTTTATATGAAATAAGTTGCAACAAATATTGTAAATGCAATAAATAATTTAGAAACGAACATAAATACTTACTTGCTGCTTACTTCTCGCGATGTGGTTAACATTTTTCGGTTGTGATTCGTAACCGCCATTGTGCTGTAATCAAAAAGAAAAGCAGTTAATTAACACGTTTATATTCATAATATATAAGAATGTAGTAGCACGTGCTATATATCTTCGTATAATTAAAATTTATAAAATAACAAAAACATAATTGTTATTCA
>NW_017305569.1:3137274-3140241 GCF_001594115.1 Trachymyrmex septentrionalis | reverse complement strand
TATATATCTTCGTATAATTAAAATTTATAAAATAACAAAAACATAATTATTATTCATCATTCTCGCAATATTAATAACAAAAATTGTGTGTAAAATTTTATGATGAAAAATTACATGTAAAAATTTTATGTAAAAATGCCGCGCTAGTACTATTTCAGTGTATTCTGTGATCAAGAAAATACGTGTAAATAATAGCTTCGTTTTATTAACTTTCTATTCGGTGCGTAGAAAATACTATTACTTTCTTCATGGGCGTTGTCTCAAGAGAAGTAGGTGACATTATTATCCATTGTTTCGAAATTAATGATATACGGTAAGTTGTTCCCATTGTCGGTTCCATTATTGCAAGAAAAATTATGCAACGACAGGTGCCGCAGTAACGTATTGTGTTCGATATTCCTAAAAAAACGGTTGCATAGTCGGCATCGATTGAAACCTGTCAAAACCTATTAAATATCACATATCGAATTGTTGCGCTACGATACACATGCGATATTGCAGTTATATAAAAGAAAAAAATGAATAGAGATCGAAAAAGAAGCATGTTTCTATTATCATTTTCTAGTATCATAAAAAAAGTTATAATTGAAAGCTCATTCGAATAAAAGGTGAAATATAGTTTATCTAGTAACAGCACGGCTTTAAAAAATTTCTGACATTTATATAAGAATATACATATGTCTACGAAATTTTTTTTTTTTCGGATAACACAGTGTTTATGACGGCGTTCTATCATAATTTTTGCTAAACAGAAATCTCCGAAAAATCTGTACATAGCTATGCCGAGCTAATTGATGTGCACATATACGTCGCGCATGCACGTACGATTCGCACGCACCTCGCTCTCTATATGAAGGGCAGTGTGCCAGACGGTAAAGGCGATACGATGCAGAAGCGTCTCCGTTTCCTCGCGCAGTGGCGTTTCGGCTTCGTTAAAATTGTTGTTCGCCGTATCCTGCCGAGTGTCTCCGCAACGGCAGCAATTCGCTCGCAGCCAAGCGCGCGATAACGAGCTGCTGTTTGAACTCGTCATAGGTGCACAAGTTCGTGCTCCTAGCCTTTATGTAATTCGCAATTTCCATATACCGTCCATTAGGCAAATGGTGTTCGATCAGTCAAACGTTCCGACAGTAATAGCAACGCAAATGGTATTTTGCATCAATCATGAGAAATTTCTCGAATTCCTTTAGCGCGATCTTTGTAACTTCCTCTATCTTTGCGATTCCTTTCGCATGTGATCCTCTGACAGTTCGCAGATAAATATGCTGCTCGATATCAGTAAAGTCTTTAACTCCAGAATCATAAATTCTTCTAGCAGAAGCATCGCCAATATTTATTTTTAAAATCAATAAAGAGTCCAGCGCGATCGATTTGATTGATTATCTCGGAAGATCTTCTGAACTCTCATGTGTGGTGTCTAATCTTAATCGTTTTAGTAATACAGGATTCGAAATGTCCCGAACCACGTGTATCAACGTGAGACGCGCCATACTCATTTCGTTGCACTGGGCACCGCCTTTTCTTCTTTCTCCTTTTTCCCTCCTCCGCGAAAAATTGCGACGCTCGCCAAATGATTTTCTCCGATACGGCGTAGAGCATTGAACGTTACTTCCGGGTCAAATATCGTACAAACGGGATTTGCTCCTTTTTGATCACGTAAATCAAAATATTTTATCTTTATTGTAAACAGGTGTATCTAAGTTTATTTAGATTACTAATTATTACTGTTTGAGCACTTCCGTATTTTGTACTAAATATATCTTTATATCAACAGTGTGGAGTTTCCACTATAGATCGTGTTTATGTAGCAATTAATTCTATTCTACTGAACCTTTCTAGATTTTTGATTATAGATCTGTTTCATATAACATTAATAGATCGATTTAACGGATATATATTAAATATTATAGACTTTATATAATTTCTCTTATCAATGTAACAACGCAGAACGTAAGTTCTATTCACCCCTATTGCTTGCACTTTTTGACTGCACTGCCATTTGTGTCGTTATAACATTTGGAATAGTGCAAATGTGTCACACTTTAATGACACAATTCTTTAATATTTCACAATTTAATCTCTTATCAGCTCGACACGCAAACGTATGCACTCGTCACGACGTGAAACGGGTAGCCTTCAAAGCGCCGTACGTAACCACGCCGCATGATTAGCTTGCACGATCCCACCCTATCGCCAATCAATTCACCTGCCGTGGCGCTCCGGCTTGCAGGTGTGCGTCAAGGTCATTCGCGTTTCAAGGTACGCACCCTCTCGTGGTCACGCTCGATACATCGAGCGTTACTCTCGACCGAGCCACCTCTCACCGCTCGATACCGTCATTTGTGACTCTTCTCGGATTCTCTTTGAGACGTTGCGAACGTAAAGAACTGATGACACGACTTGAAACGAGCAAGACGAGAGATGTAGTCCTGTAACACGATCCAGGAACGAACTGGAACGAACGTCTGCACCGCACGGGAGCCGCCCCGGCGCTGCGGCTATACAGAGGGTTGAAAGCCTGCATTTCTCCCGGCAGAGCCGGGATGGTCCATGGCGGGGTGGCAAGGGGATGAGAGAACTTGACACGTAACCATGGTGACCGTAGTCGGCGTTGCGATGTTACACGCAGGCCCGATCCTGCGCCGCGCGGATGCTCTCCTCCGACCGTGTGAACTTCCGGCACAAGCCGGTATATAGGGATGACACCTCCGAGTGGCTGAACCGCCACTCCCTTGAAATATAATTAGGCCACGTTGCCCCGCGCGCGGAATTTATGTCGGTGGATGGTCCCTCTCGAAATATTCACTCAGCTGGGAACCGGCAGAGCGGCCGCAGATCGGTCTCTCGGCGAATGGGACTTTGATGATGCGGGCTTATGAAATTTATCTTAACGTCTAAATTACCGCAATGTCGACGTGCATAATCTATTGCTATGTAACACAATCCGTATGCTTAAAGATATACACA
>NW_017305569.1:3134117-3137174 GCF_001594115.1 Trachymyrmex septentrionalis | reverse complement strand
ACTTTGATGATGCGGGCTTATGAAATTTATCTTAACGTCTAAATTACCCTTCGCCGCAATGTCGACGTGCATAATCTATTGCTATGTAACACAGTCCGTATGCTTAAAGATATTCACGTATATCTTTATCTCACGTATTTCATTAATATCTCGTTTATTAATTCTCGTATATATTAATATTTCGTTACGTAATCTTGTATCGCTCTAAAAAAAAATGTCGGTGTGGATTTAACAACATGCCTTGTGTCTATATAATGTTCACTACGTCGGTGTTAATGTTAATATCAATATAATGTGGATTTTAACACTATGGATTTTAAATTTTTATCCACACCGACATTGTTGTTGCTGATATTAACAGCGAGAATTATATAGACACAAGATACTGCGTGGTGTTAAATCCACACTGAAATTTTTTAGAGTGTACAAATAATCAACAATATCTTTATTTCAATTAAAATAATAACGCCTCAGCGTAAATTTTATTACAGAGAGAGAGAGTATCAAATACTGTTTGCAAACTTTGGAAATTTTTATCGTCCAATTAGAGATCGATCTTTCCTCAATGGCTTTTCTTAAGAAACTTTGTTTCTCTTGTTTAATGAGACGAAAAATTAAATGTATTTCGATCTATTTGCAAAGTTTCATTCGCTCCTATATGTTATGGATACGTTACTTTAAATTGCCACGTGCGTTTCTGTGCGGTCGCATCGCCGATAAGGAAAAGCATAGCCGAGTGGATCGAGTGTGCCACTCCCATGGAATACAATTAGGCCACCTGGTAATATGCACGCTATTTTCTCCAACGCCATTTACTTCGCGCATACATCTACATTTTGCGCGTAACGCGAGGACGCGCGCTTGAACTTGCTAATTTGTAGCTCGGCAGGGAGATCGTAGAGAATGAGACTCGCATCGCGACGCTGGATGCAATTTTTAATGTGTTTCTAACAAGATTTTCATTTCGGATGATGAAATACCTCTGCGAGAGCTATTTCATCATACACGTACGAAATGACTTCGTGTACTTGACATACCGCACCCTTTCGATGTAATTAGGTCAAGCTTTTACGATAAAATTGTGACAACATATAGACGTATTTCTTTTTTGATGATAATTCGATCCGCTACCTTAAGAGAATAAGATTACTTTTTCTTTCATCTAAATTTAAGATGCATGTGAGAATTGTTTAAATATATAACAAACTATTTCTAAAATTCTTATTATTAATATAAAAAAATAAGTTCAATGATGATATAATCAGACGACTTTATATTACAAATTAAGACGTCGAACTTTGTTTGGCAATTTGTACATGAAAAAACAGCAAGTCAATGCTGTTTCAATATTACCATATCTTCGTCACGGCCATCTGAGAAGAATATTTAAAGGCTTTTGTGGTAATTCGTCCGTCTCGACGTAACACGATTAATTTTCAAGCGAAAGAAATACCGACAACATTTTATGACAAAATTAATCGTATAAAGAGGACCTATAAGCCTTCATAGATGAAACATGGAGGCCAGGCCTAGGTAACTGGATAAACACAAGGATGTCCTTGGCGGGAGATCACTGATGGAATATATCGCCGGTCGGTTCTGTCTGCGAGTCCAGATTCCGTCTGGATTGCGAAAGCTGTGCGATTACTAAATCCATCGCGTAAAAATGCGAATAGCATAGCTCCGACTATAAAAAAGTCGGATAGGATGCCTTTCGTTCAAATTTACATTCATGAGTAGTGAATTATGGAAATGGCGATGTAAAAATTGTATTTTTAGATTTCGCTAAATCAGTATACCGCACACAAAATTGCGCGCTTTTAAAATGTCACAGAGAGAGTTTACAGATTAAAAAAATCTAACATATTATATGAATAGTATAATATCATGTAAATCGTTACTGCAGAATGGTAATAAGCGCAGAACAATTGAGCTATAATTGATTTGCATTTATTTCTATCAAGAGATAGAGATTAATTTTAATCTCGGTTTAACTTACATTTTATCTTTTTCTAATTCCTAGAATTAGAAAAAGATAAAAAGTAGATTAAACTGAGATAAAGTTAATCTACATTGATAAAAATGGACATCAATCGCTTAAAATATGTTTCTACGAACTAAATCGCTAATTAATGTGCGCAAATGCATTTGATCGGAAATGATGCGTTTTACTGTTACGGAAAAATCGACGGTTCAACCATGTGAGATGGGTCCAATCATTAAATAGGATCACGGAAACTTCCATCATTTTTCATGATAATCCAAACGAATTTATCGTCAAATTTATTGGCATGTATGTAATTTATTGTAAGATTCACATATCAAGCTTAATAAAAAGAAGCGTATGGATTCCTGCAATATTAATACTGTTTTATACGTATTCTATTTATACAATTTAAATTTAATTTAAAGCTATATTCAATTTGCAAGATCACTTTTCGACAAGAAGTTACGTAATACTGACTTTTTAAATATTTTATAATTTCAGAATTAATTAATGTTTTTTCGATATTTTATAAAAAAGCTTTCCTCTTGCATATGCTTCATGAAACATCAATCTAAAAATCAATCAACCTAAAAATATTTGCTATGATTACGTATGCATTAAATCTGACACATTACTAATCTCGGTCGGGTCAATTAATATTGAAAACAGTAGACTGATCAAAAACTACAATAAAATAGCATAAAAAATTAATAATACTGAACGGCGCGTATGATAACGCAGAACCTTTGCGCCAATTCGAAATATCGAATCTGATTAATCTTGGTTAGATCAATTACTGATAACAGCAGAATGATCAAAGACCAGAGATGTAAAAAAACGGTATTTTTTACTTCAGAGAAAAGTATCAAGTAAAAGACTAGTTTTTTATTGTAAAAAACGGTATTTTTAATCAAATTACATAAAATTCATGAAAAACCTTAGAATTCATGTTAAATATGTAGAAGAAGAAATAATTTATTTTTCTTATTCGATTATTTTTTAATACTTTTGTCTTTATAATTTTATGTCGAAGCGGAAATATGTATTATTGGTTATTGCAATTCTTGATA
>NW_017305569.1:3131047-3134017 GCF_001594115.1 Trachymyrmex septentrionalis | reverse complement strand
GAATTCATGTTAAATATGTAGAAGAAGAAATAATTTATTTTTCTTATTATTTCGATATTTTTTAATACTTTTGTCTTTATAATTTTATGTCAAAGCGGAAATATGTATTATTGCAATTCTTGATGAGATGATAACAGATTAATAGGTCTGTCTTGCTTGCACTCGTTGCATTCAGTATCTGTGCCTCCTCTAATTTCAACGCCCGAATCTATTTTTCTTATAATATCACTTTAAGTGTAAAAATTTTGGGATTTCAAACAATGCGAACGGATCTAAATGACCTAAAAAAATATCCGAGTAAAAAACTGTCAAAGTAAAAGGAGAAAACCATTAATTTTTTATCCTAAAATTCTAGTATTTTTCCGTCGTTTACATCTCTATCAAAGGTTAAAAATAAAATGGCATAAGAAGACGCTAATAATGATGAATAGCACATACGATAATGCAGAACTTTTGCATCAATGCTATACGGAATATCGTTACAGGAATCGTTCAGCATGGCAAAAGTTCAGTCTCACAATGGAAAAAAGATAATTATTCCTAATAGTGTCGATAATAAATATGACTTAACCGTGTACGTTTAGCTTAGAATACGAAGATCAATGTAATGCTCGTTAAGAAACGAGTCGTGCGAAAGGATTAATTGGCGTATCCGATTGGCTAATTCATACTTAATTGACTTATACCTCGTAATCAAATGTCATGATGAAGAATCGCATTGGGGATCAATTGGAGCGCAGTTGCGGAGAGCGCGGATTATCCGGATAGCTCTTGCACAGCGAATGGATCGTGATACCGGAATGAGGAAAGAGCTGGAATGACAATGGTATTCACAGTCACGCCGTATTACGTTAGCGGATATGTGGCAAGACGCCGATTGGAAGTGTAGAATGTAAATTCCGATCGGTAATCATTATCACCCATGTTTCTATGCAAATGAATCCTTGACGCTTACTCACAAGTACAATAACCAGCACATTAAGCACCGTCTCTGAAAAGAACGTAATAAAAACGCTGAAAAGCTCAACGACTGAAAGACTTAACATTCTAAACTTCACATATTTATCGTTAACTCTTTAATAAAATTCTAAATAAACTTCTTTATTTTTTTCATTAGATTTCACGAAGACTTTAATTCGAGGCTTAGTTTTATTCGAGGTTGCACCTAGCCATTCTTAGTAATTTAGAAGAAGTTGCAAGAAAGCTGCTAGAATTCTGTCAGATTTTCATCTCAAATAAGCCATCTTCGATAATATCATCTCGAACATGGGATAAAACGCTGAATTTTAATGTAAATAAAACACCCCGCGTCTGATCCGCCGAAAACGATGATTATATAACACTTCAGTCAAAGTGCTTCAAAGTCAGATTATTCGGAAATATGAGGTCACGATGGCGACTCGTGATACAGAGCTATCACGTAAAATGACTTTAATCCTCCAATTTCTTCGACATTTTTGTAAAATCTTTTAGATTAGATATACGAAGCGTTTCGTAAGATCCGTTTTCAGTCCATCAATATCAAAGGCATTTACCGACAAGTGACAATCTTTGCTGCATTCGTGTGCTGCATTAGTGTCGAGTCCAATATGAAAGCCTTGTGGCAAAATGTGATGTGACAAGACGTGGACACGTTGTATACATATGCATGCATATACATATGCGCGTACATGTTGCATAGCGCTGACTTAATAGCTAACGATTACGTAAAGTCAAGTTTTTACCCATGTCGCGGTGTTCTCTGAAAAATATGCGTTCTTCTCCTCTCTCTCCTTTCGTCTCTTCCCGCCTTAAGATTCGCGAGTGATCTCACAGGAAGTGACGCCCTTTACGATCATCGATATAAATACGCGCGCACGCGACACAGAATGCCGATGGCTATCATTTTATTATCCGTTCCCCTCCCTTCTGCTTACAAGTTTCTCTTCCCTCTTCTTTTATGCTGTCGTAATTTCTTTGCGACTTGGACGGTTTTTTCAATGATACAACTTCGCTGTAAATACGACATAAAGAAGAGGATGATAGTGATCATAAAGAGCGCCGTCGAAAGGAGCCGTAGCTTATCTATAGTTCCGTTTTATCGTTGACCTTCGGCCCGGTCATGCGAGCACGCTGGTTCAGATCTTTCATGTTTCTGATTGTTAATAGCGTGTCTCAATTTCAAGTCTATTCGGTCTTAATTTGTTAAGCACGATAAAATCGTTAGCGGTAAGAGAGATAAATTCTTGCCTATCGACAAAAAAAATGATAAACCTCTCGCATGAAATAAAAGTTATTTTAATTCTAAAATGAATATACACCCTGGGAATATACACACCCTGGGAATATATTTATCTCAATCTTATTCTGCCGTATAATGGATATAATTCGTGATAATGAGTGCACGTTAAATTGTTCTTAATACGAACTTTTTAAATTCGTACTCAATACCTTACTTAATTCAGTACATTAGGTTGACAGGAATAATGAAATAGAAGTGTAATTATATTTCCTTTCAGCTATTTCACAAAAGACCATTTATCTCTTTTTTCATGAGCGCGAATAAATGAAATCTAATGTGACCGTCGTAGTTACAGTTTTTTTTTCTCCCTTTTCTCTCACGAGTTCATCCCTATCGTAGAACGTATAGTAAAAATGCGATCACCGGAAATTTCGTAGCCTCGATTGCACCGTTCGCTCGTTCTAGATCGTAGTCTCGATTCAAGTTTTGGATTCGCGCCAACTATCGAAAACCCTCTACTTTCGAAGCGGTAAATCGCCCGCGTCGCGTGTGGCCGCAGGAAAAAGGACGAACACGGAACGGTCCAACTACTTACGTTTTCTCAATGTACGACCACGCGCTTTATCGAGTGTTTCCCAAGAGTTCTGATTGAAATTAAAAGCAGACGAATCAAATCGTTTTGCGCGAAATATTTTTATAGAAAACGTATAAAAATTTATTACAAGTTTGTAACAAATTTATCAGTACAT
>NW_017305569.1:3129942-3130947 GCF_001594115.1 Trachymyrmex septentrionalis | reverse complement strand
TATATTTTCATAACGAAGTTAATTTTTAAATAAATAAAATTTTAGATTAAAATATTTTAATCTCAATTGGCAAATGTTTTCGTAATAAGTACAAGTATCAATTTGGAGCAAGTTGTAAAACTTTCCAGATCTTCCTGCGAAGATCTGGGACTTTGGTTGCTCGCAATATCAAAACTCTTGTAGCATATAAGGAACGTAGATGAATGCAACGATAGCAGAATTGAATCACGTGCCGTTTACGAGATACATTCGCGTATTTCATTCGTGTGTGGCCAGAACATTCGCGTTAACGACACACGCTCTTTCAGAGAATTCACTGACCGCCCAGAAAGCGGGTCGTTGGCATTAGCAGCAGAGTTTTTCACGTTCGATAACGAAGACTTACAAACTACTTTGCGACGTTGGGCTTTTATAACCGCAAATATTATTCCGAGTAATATGAAATTCTACTATAATAATATTATCTTCAATCTTCATTAAATCTTATATTATTTTTAGGATTAGCGAGTTACTGTAGTTTGTACAGCTGTCAATATTGTTCTATCTTTTTTCTTACTATTGAATTGAATTACATTTTCCTTCAAAAGTTTCAGCACGTTTTATGTTTTTGCTAGCAATTCCATTTTTCATTCATAAAATACTAAATTATAATAAAACATACTCTCTTATTTTCGAGAGTATTTAATAAAGTCATAAATTGTCGAGAAATAATCATAAACAAATTATGAATTTCTCAAATAAACAAATGTCATGTATATATCGGTTGAAAAAAATATCAGATTGAAATTTTGTGAGATATCGATAAACATTTGAATATAACATGACGGCTAATAATAAAAGAATAAAAACAATATACTCTCAACAGAATCTAAAGTTTAGCTTTGTTATCAAAATCCAAGGAGATTAAACTTAAAGAAGTCAAATATCTGAGAAAAAATGTACTTTTTTCTAATTTCCTTATAAATATATGTAATAAATTTAAAAACATAACGTATGCAAACTATA
>NW_017305569.1:3128078-3129930 GCF_001594115.1 Trachymyrmex septentrionalis | reverse complement strand
TATATATATATATTATTTTTTATATGGTGAAATTTACATAAATGAAGAGTGCCGAAACTTTTGAGCGATAATGTAGATAAAAATAATTTGAGCGCGATAATATTGTAAAGCCTATCTTTGATCTAGTTTGATGGTTCGAAATTTAGAAAAAAATTAAAAACTTTTTAATTATTTTATCGTGTTGTAAGATTGAATATAATGATCACAGTAGTATATCATCTAATTGTTTCATTGAGAACCATACAGAATATATAGAGTTCTGCATCCTTCGAAAGGTCGTTTATTTGCGAGTGAAGAACTTGTTGTCGAGTCACTAATTGATGTCCCAACACGAGAGAACTCCGTACAAGAACGTCGCCCGCGATTTGCCTCCATTTGTTCGGCGAGGCGTGTAAAGGGCCTAATGTCACAGCCAATTACTGTGCATAACAGACGAATCAAAGTGCATCGTCGAGAAACCAGTTCAGCACACTTGACGTGTCCCTGTCTTCGTCCTTTGCCGGCGCCTCTCGCTCTTTTGCAATTGCATGTCGATCGATCGATGCAGTATCGTCGACAATTGTGCTCATGGAGAAGAATATGAGTTTTCGTATAAATATTTTACGCGCGTACGGTATAATATAATGACATTTTAAATCCTGTGCGTTTGAAAAACGCAGAATGTGATTCATATTGGAAAAATTAAAAGCAGCAACAAATCGCTGAATTTGGAGAGCGTACTAATGTTTCCCAGACGAAATATTCATGTATCATAAAATATATGGAAATAAAATTGGAATTACGTGTGGGAGCGAATTAATTGTTAATTAAGGACTAAAGTGAAATTGTTAACAGTTGAAATTGCTGCATATTACATTACAGCTCGCACGTATACTTCCCATAACGGGTCTGAAACAGAATTGTTAATAACTACGTGTTACGTTACAAACTACACGTACGTTTCCCATGACGGATCAAATAGGTCAAAGAGCATCCTGAAGAATTTCGAGCAACACATTTTAACGACTTTGCATACCCCGCCCGCCGCGAATCCGCCCTGGATCCTGTGAACTTTCCCCAATATCTTCCTATGTTGTTTCACGTGTTGGGCGGAAACTTAAATCATTTTACGCACCTTGCGAGCCTGACCGTTTCCGTCAAGCTGTTATGGATCAACAGTGATTCGTTAAGCTGTGATTGGGAAGCATTCGTATCAAAGCGTTAAGAACGACAAAATAAAGAATCAACAGAAAGCGTTTAAATTTAAAATGTAAAAAGAATAAAATTAAAGTAAATACTGCATATTAAATACACTTCGATAATAGTACATCTTTTCTTTTTTTTTATTTCTTTTTATTATTAAAATTTTTTGTATATGATCATCATATTTTACGATTTCTCGGTTCTGATGCAGGATAATTCGGCAATACGCAGATAGTTGCCAATTCATTTAATCTAGTCTGAAATTCAGTGTACATTTCCGCGTGACAATAACAGAATAAATAAAAAACATGATAATAAAAAAAAAGAGAACAAAAAAGGAATCAAAGCATTATTGTTAATAAAAATTATTGTAGGTATACAATAAGAATTTCATAAATCAATGTCAAGAATATGCTATCGGCGATTACTGACTGATGGATCGCAATATTTTAATTTGCAATTTGCCAGATAACTTTAAAAAAAAAGATATTATTTAAGTCGCAAGCGCTATCGAATTTACGTTCGTTTTTTCTCCGTTTTCCTTGTTGCACTGTCGATCGTGAAAAATAGCTACAACTCTTCAAACTTTGATCAATCTCTATATTTGTAATAAATCCGTAACCTATATTTGTAATATATGTATTTATTCGTTTATATATATATATATATA
>NW_017305569.1:3118080-3127958 GCF_001594115.1 Trachymyrmex septentrionalis | reverse complement strand
ACATTGCAGTTTGAAAAAAAACATATTTTTACCAAATAATAAAATCGATGACATTTGATATTTTTAATCTACGCAATAACAGAGATGAAGCAACTGTTCTTTATATTCTAAAAGAGGACTAGCCTGCTTATATTCGGATATCGAATCTGTTATCCGATATCCGTGCGATGGTCGATTCCATATACTTTCCGCGAGTCTACGGAATTACCGACTTAAAATTCCGCGTGACGCCAGGGTGAACGCGTTCTTTGCGCTGGCGATAAAGTCGAACGAGAATAGATGAATGACGCAAGGCGCCGTAAGGTCGCGATATGTATTCGATACTTATCCGTGGCCGACCAGTATAAACGGGATTTCAAAAGAAATTGAGGAAAATTGATCTAGCATACCAAAGATTACCATTGAACGTCGCATTATGACCACACCTTTGCGATATCACCAAAATTATTTTATATCTTATATACAATAGCGATAAGAAAGAAATTTCATGTTCTCCGCTCTCCAAAATTGAATTCTTATACAAGATGCCTTAACTCAATTACACCATGTTATAATGTGGGTCTTTCAAGAAGTATCGCTTAATAAAAATTGAATGAAATATTGCCTTTCGGTAATCAGAAGATTATTACTAATCCATTTCGATAATCTGTCTTCGAATCGAATTTAATTAAATAAACATACGTAGAGTAAAATTTGCTCAAAATTAATTAAACATACTCGAAATTGAATTAAAAATAATTTTTCTATCAATATATGTTATTTCAAATTACATTGGCAAAATATGTATTTTTAATGTTTAATGTTAGACATTTCATATTTCATTATCGGACTTCCTATCTAATTTCCGCCAAGCGGAAATCGACTTCAATTATGATAAAGGCCTGTCATAAAAATCCGATACAGAAGAGTGAGAATGCATTGCATAACGTTATCTACCTATATTGTAGCGATTCCCATATATGTATACAAGTAATAATTCAAATACTGCATCGAAATGTGTCGACAACTGTCAAGAATTATTAAAGAAAAATTTACAAATAATTTTTGCTCGTAAAATTCTGAATTTTTACAGAAATACGGGATACGAGAAGGAAAACAAATTATTTTATGAAAAGGACAAGAAGTTATTATCCACCATAGCGACGTTCATGAAAAGATTTAGTGTTGCGATTTATAGCATTCTTAATATTTCGCGACCTTCTCTGCAGTCAGCAATGTGTCATGAATTTTCATCGAAACGATTCTTATTTCAAATGTGTTATACGATGTAAGAACTTCTCGGAATAACGTAACACACCGTTGCCATTACCTTACATCATCGTCGTTACTTCTTCGAATATTCTACCAGAATACAGATTATACTTGCAACCACATTCTTCATTTGTTTATCCATTTTTATGGCTTTTACAGCTACTATTTTTATATCTTTAAATAAATGTAAGAAACATACAATATATATTGTCTTAAACAATTCAATTATTTATTTTATTATATGTATCTTTATATATAAAAAGACAATATTTGAAAACACTGAAATTATTTATAAGTTGTTCCATATTAACGGAAAATTTTGTAAATAATCTGGTTCAATTTTCTAAAATATATGTATATTATTAATGTATTACAAAAAAATCTTAAATTTACTTAAATGCATAAGACTATTCTCAAATAGAAATATAATTTCTATCTAATTATACACTAAGTAAAAATATGGTTGCAATTATAAATAATTTAATTATAATTTAAAGTCATTTTTTGAGATAAAACTACACACACATATAGTTTTAACCACACAAATATAGTCAATTGTACTATTAATAATAGTTACACACACTGCTTGAAAATCTTAGTTTTTTCTTAATATTTTTATTACTACATAAATAATAAGTAAGAAAATAGTTATCTTCACTACATAATTGCGATTATATTTACTGAATAAAAATGTATATATTATTTATCATTTATATCTTAATATTTTACTATATCGATATTTAATTATCACAATTTATAGCGCAATTTTTTCATGTTTGAAAGAACTACATATTATTATTACTAACATTACATAATATTAACAGCAGTAATAATAATAAAAATGGAGCTCTTAATTATAATTATTTTACCATGCAATTATAATCCCAAATACCAAACACTTTTCTCTATAAGTGTACCTGTTTTTATTATTAATTTTAAATTATATTATACATTATTCTTTTTTTCATATCTACGCAAATGGATTTTTGCAACAGAATTGTGCTGTTTTCGCATCAACTCGCATTCGTTATTGCAACGTCAAATCTCGCTACTGTCAAAAGATTATCAGATTATAGATATATTTAAGATCGGCATTTAAGAGCAAAAAGCAAGCGATGATTTCGATCGTTGGGTTCGAAGACTCACCGTGTAAGCGTGATAATTCCGATGTACATCGCCGTGACACTGGACCGTCGACAGCATGTTGTCGACTGGCTGTCAATCCCTTCGAAAAAAAGACAACTATATCAAGGTCTCCGACTATCGTCGCATTAAGCGCAACGACCCTACTGGGCTTAACGCCACATCTGATCAATCTACTGCACACCTTTTCACCGGCGATTCATCGACAGTTCACCAAATATCCTCGGAAGTTGCTGGCACGCGTCGCGACTGCATCCCGCGTCGACCGGATGTCACTTTTTGACGTCACCGACAATTCTCCCTTATTTTACCCTTGCAATTTCATCTCTAACTTGATCAACTTATCGACTGACCGAGACGTCAATGACTCGCGTGTAATTATCACTAATAAATTATTATTATCTTAATCCTGCATGGATACAACAAGAATTTGGAACAGTTTGCGATAGAGGAATTTGAAATTTTGTCCAGCAGATGGGGAAATGGCCCGGAAGGACGTGGCACGTTCGATGGCCAAAGCCGACACAGCACGAATGGAGAGCTCG
The DNA here is from genome assembly GCF_001594115.1 of Trachymyrmex septentrionalis. Lineage (NCBI taxonomy): Eukaryota > Metazoa > Arthropoda > Insecta > Hymenoptera > Formicidae > Trachymyrmex > Trachymyrmex septentrionalis. The sequence continues at coordinate 3,125,019 of NW_017305569.1, read as the reverse complement.
CGCGTTTCGAAGCATGCATGGATAGCGATAGCGCTTAGGCATAAGGAACACGCATGCGTGATGCCCCTGGCTGGTTTGCGCGCCGTGTCCCTCGCCGTTGCCTTCCTCCGCGTGTCCCAACATCCCTCTCATTTGACATTTCCCGGCTTTTTCAGTTATCGCCGTCAATGCTCTGACAGCTCTCTTCCAACAATGCGTTATCACATATCACGTATTTGCATCGCAAAACTATATGCAAAATTTTTTATATATCTCTCCGGTCTAAATTAAATTGGAACCTCGCTGCAAGAAATTCGAATACTGTTTCTTGTAATCTCAGAGTGCATAAAAATAATAAATAACGTAATAAGATTATATTATTTAATAGTATCTTGTGTTAAATTGATATTCAACATTTCTTTAGTGTTAAAATAATACAATTTATAGTAAGTGATGAAGAAACATAAAAATAATATGTTTTAAAATGTAAATTCTAAGATAAATAAATAATATATTAACATCAGTTAATTTAATATCAGAAATGTTAATTTTACTGAAAAGATATGCATTTACAGCAAAGCTGTGCTTAAAAATCGTGTCAATATTACCTTTTTTTTTTATTAATTCTCGACACGTAATATTTGTGTTATTTTGCAATATATTCATCTTTATTAAATTATCATAAAAATTTGAATGGATCGTTTGAGAAATATGAAACGTTAAGTTTAACATAAATTTTCCAACTGTGTAATTTAATGCTGCGATGGAAGAAAAATAGGAAACTTTATTATCATAATTAATCTCGTCATATTCTCGTTAAGATAATAAGATTTTGCGACATCAATTCTCCGTTTCATTTACAAGCTATTTATGTATAATATAGTGTGGATTAAATTAAATTTCATTACATTCAACAATAGCGCATCGGAGGACCGATCAATCTTATTACTGACCAAGCTGCAACGCGTAACGGATTTATTTTACAATTACAGGCGGCTTTAAATTATTATTCCCTACTGTATCTCGATCGATTATCGATATAGTTTGGATCCGAGACGCTCCGTCACTTTTACCGCCTAAACCGGTTCGCGAGACTGATCATTTGTCTCGATCCGCGTATTCTCCAGATCCTGTCGTGTCATCGTCGTCTTTAATCCACGATCGTATTCTGATTGGGCGCAATTGATCAATGGTCTTCTTCTTTAATTTTCGAAAATACATCAAGGCTCACTTTCGTTACCGACTGTACGTTACCTTCGTCAATTATTATTTGATTCATGATAACGCGAGATTAATGATCTCGAACAGAGAAGTTTAATTACTCCGGTTGATTATGCTGCGAAATACTTCAATAAAGACTCGTGATATAATATGCAGAAGTTACGAAGAAGATGGCTAAAGCCTTTTAAGAGAATCTTTTTGGATAAATTTGTTTATGTTGTGTTAACAATGTTATACTAAATTGTGCTCTAACGAATAAATATTTAGCTTAGATTAACCAACAATGGGTCTTTTCAGTTTTGTTTATTTCTTCATATCAAAGGAAGAAAGGATGTGGTAATAGTGTTGAGCACGAAGAAAAAAAAATGCTCCGAGCTAAATACAGATCTTACGTTTCACCGCCTAAAATTAGCAATGATTTCTGCACAGGTACGGGAAACAGGAACCGCCAACGTCAGAACAATAACAATGATCGATCCGAGCCATTTCACATGCTATATTAATAGAACTCCATCCAAGTCGTAGTTGTTAATAATATTACATATCGACGAATTTTGACTTTCAAGAACTCACAAGTAACAGTTAAGAATAGAATCTAAACGTCTTTTAAATTTATATGTTTAAAAAAACTTTGTAATTCGTTTATTATTACATTAAGGAGAGAAAGTGTTTGATCATGATATAACTGCGTATTATAATAATTATGATTAGGAGCTCTATTTTTATAATTACTACTGCTATAATGTTAGTAACAACATTTACATATTCATAGTTTTACAAAAAAATATACAGTTGGTACATAAAATTCAACTATAAATTATAGTTTAATTATGGTAATTGCAACCGTTTTATCTCTCAGTGTACATTTATTTCTACGTGTGTACATATAATGTTCAAAATGTCATGGTACGGTTGTCTGCTACAATTAAGAAATATTTAATTGATAATAATGTCGTTTTCGATGAGTGAAAAATTTCTAAGAAGACAAAAATATGCAAATGCGCTAATTCTTAACAAAATTGCAAGCTTGCAAATATTTCTGTGTGCCATTCGGCAATAACGTGCGATATATATCGTACAAATAAGGTTTCATACAAGAAAAATCCTCGCGGCATTGTGGCAGCAATGAAGATCGACGATCTTCGAACAAGGAACTTCAAAGAGCCATCCAGGGCGTCTTTTCATTACGACGGAGATTCGCGATCGATAGATCGTCCCGATGGGCGGTCCAGCATCATTTTTTACATGACCGGTGGGTGACTGTGGCGCGATAAATTTTTGTTTCTTCCTTTTTTTCTGTTTTCATGTACATAACCGGTAATCGATGCATGAGCGAAAAAGATACGACATTTTAACGAGCGCATTTCATTATCTTCAACGTGCGTTTTGCGCAACTTGTACACATCGCGCACAGCAGTAGTTGTCTTCTTGTAAAATTAAAAATTTTACCGCTGCGTCTGTTATACGTTTTATAAATCACGTTTTGTATTAAATTTTTTTCCAATCACGGATTGCTGCTTGTTAAAATAATACAACAATATACATTATATAGCACGATAAAGAAAAATTACTATATGACTATAATATCGTCTTCTCAATCTTATCATTAGTATAAAATAAAGAAATGTATGTATTATTAGTAAAATATGCGTAAATATGCAGAATCTACAGAGTATAATGTTAAAGTTAAAAACGAATGGTTAAAGCTAGATATACTTGAAATTAACTTTTATCGCAAAAAAATGGCTTTGCATGATTTTTCAGCGGCGCTAACAAACCAAGATCACGCGAGCACCTCGGCACGACGCTCACCGAGAGCCATTAATCTCGTCGTTGACTCTTTAATCGCTAATTAGCCAACAATTTATTCTCAAGCGTAGCTCACACGGACGCATACTCGTCTGTGTCTGTCGCGCGAATTTAAATCCGACACGGCCACGTCCGATGAGAAATCGCATCGAATTTCGGGATGCAAATGCAGGCGAGAAAGCAATTTCGCGGCGTGCGCGTGTTGGTGCGCGTTCACGCATCGCTCGCGAAACCAATTAAAGCCGCTCTTTCGCAACGAAGGTCGCCGCTTTAAAGTGCACTGGCAGGATATCCGCGAAAGCCGCGAGACGCTGATGCGGGGGCGCGTACGGTGGTGGTGGTGATGGTGGTGGTATTTTACCGGCGAGCAAAGCGGGTGGAACATTTTTCATGCTTCCGACATAAAATCCTAGCGAGAAGCAGAGCATTAATCCTTCAGCGGCATCGAAGGTTTCTCGGCGGAACGGCTGCAGGCAAGACAGTTCATAAATTTCGATGCACTTAGAGCGGCGCGCCGGCTACCCCTCCGACGCATCAAATCTTTACCCCAGTATCGAGCAATCGGTAAAAGACGAGACATGGATAGATGGACGAAAATGATAAAGCAACTAGAAACAATACTAAAACTTTCAATCATTTTGCATATCTAGAAATATTTTTACACTTGTGGAAGAAACTGTTTCGTAACAATTTATCAAGAAAATAAAAAAATATGGATACAATTCTTTTTAAATCTTACAAAAAGATTGTAATTAAAAAGACGGCAATGTAAAATAATTACATTAAATATTAGATCAAGTAATTGCATTATTGTTAAATCTCCATCTTTCATAACAATGAAAGCTTCCGTGCTTTCTTTCATAGGAGAAAAACGGTGAGTACTTCAAGTCCGGAAAAGAATTCTTTTATTTGTGGAATTTTCTTTAATAGACTATAATTACTCTGCATTCTTTCGATCACAAAAATGATTCAAAATTACTATGGATACTAAGGAGCTACGATTTGCTATTGGACAAAAGAGAGAAAATTGTAAAGAAATGAGAGAAAGAGAGAAAGAGAATTGGGGTGGTTGAAGTTGAGAGTATGTATATATATATCGTAGCACTATATGGAGTAATGACAAATCGTTCGAGCAAAAGAATGTGCTACCGGAGTAGAAAAATGCAAACTCTGATAAACGGTACGGAACTCAGAGAGAAACTTTCTCTTTCCTCTCCTCTCCTCTCTCTCTCTCTCTCTCTCTCTCTCTCTCTCTCTCTCTGCTCATTTTCTTTCTCTTTCCTCGCGTAAACTGACACGGTTACTGGGAACTATGAAAGCCGACTGTGCTCTTAGAATAAATCGCTTTTATGCATTATGAGGCATGCGATGTGTCGTCGAGAGTGTTCCACGCTCTCTCGATGCTTCGTTTTGCTTTTATCTTTCAAGGTAGTCCGGGGGAAAAAAAAAACTGAATTCGCGCTTCCGGTTTGTATTCCCCTCGGAGGATTCACAACCTTTTACCTTGAGACTTAATAGATTTACTCGCTCGACTAACAAATCTGTTTAACGCATTCGCTGTCAGTGATGCATCTGGTATGTCAGCGGGGCTCATCCCCAATTCGTCATGACTGATGAGGTGCATTAGGATTCCTACTGAGTTTTCAGCATACGTTACAGAATTTGACATTCAAAAATGATTCATATATCTTGTAGAAGGTTTGTTATTATGTACCGTTAAGCGATAATTTCGGAAAGGATTTTAAACTGTTCAGAATACATTGACAAAAATTATTAAAAGTAAAATTATTTTAATAATATTAATTAATGGAGAAAGTGAAGCATCCTTACTATCAATCATATTTTACAATTTATATTAATAGTATATTATAATAAAGATTTATATTATAATAAATAATTAACAATATTGCATCTAATATACGCAGAAACTGCTTATTGTTAGACTTTCGAAGTATATCTAAATTTACCCGGAAATTATGCCTATAAACGGCACACGCTAAACAGACCGCGTCTGGTGCCTGCACCGAGAGTGCATTCCTCCCTTTCAGTCTGTTAAAGATCAAATCCAGGATGCATGGTGCAACCCCTTCCCAGTTACCGTAAATAAATTGGAAACATTTACGTGTGCACGGCAGATGTTAGATACCGCGTGTCTTCGGTTGGTAATATATTCTCTTGAAAGGAAAACACAAGAGTTTGAAAAATATCGACAATGAGAGTTTCGAGTTTGCCGATAGTCACTTCGCTACATCTTGTGATCGATAGTAATTTCAACCTTTATACACAAATGTAGGGAAATATTCAATAATACAGATACGATGCAATACTATTCTATTAAATAGTATATGTAGAAATTTCCATTCTAGTTTATAAAATAATTTGCCACTGCTATTAATTTGTAGATGATTAAAAGCAATATTAATAAAATTATATAGCAGTCGATTTTAATAAAATTATAATTATGCAGAGTGATCAAATAATTTATATATTTATAATTTCAAAATATTGATAAAACACACATGTGTTGCAATAAATGGAATAAACGTTGATTCAATATTTATATGCGGAGTCGTTATGGAAATACAAATAAATTATGCTTAACGATTCGTAATAACAAATTTATAGATATATATAGTTCGTAAATTTGAACGCTGGAAATATATTGTATTATCAGATAAAATCGGTCTGCTAAATAAACCGTAACGCACAGCAACACAAAACTCTATTACGGTTTCAGTGAAAATTGTCACCATTGTCGTCTATAAGATTAAACCAATGTTGGAAAAGTTTGTTCTGAAAGTCCTAAAAGGATTGCAGGGAAGAGAACAAAAACATATCTGCATGCGAATAAACACGTTTAATTGATAGGAAAATTATGAATTTGATTGAGATTTATATTTTGTTATACTTAAATAAAAAATCATTAATTATAGATGTAAAAAATTCAGAAATAAAATAAAATTATTCGTGAAGAAAAGATAAACTGAGATGTAAAGTTTTTCCATTAAGTATCATGTCACGTTTCAGAAGAAATAGAGATAACATGTACACTTTTAAAATATAATTTTTATGTTACTTATGAACAAGAGAGAAAATTTTGCTTTATTCATGAAACACACAAAAACTATCTAGTGAGACAACGCAGGATGTACGTTTCGTCGGTTAACTATGCAAATTGGTGACACGAATATGAATATGCAAATCGTAATATAGGCTACGCATAGAATATTTTTGTATACGAAATTCGGTAAAACAGCGAGTAGCAAAAGTCATTGAAAAATGCGCAGGATAACAAGCGATTGCCCATCCAGCTGCGTCATTATGGACCGCGTTGTATCCTGTCAACGGTTTAACAACCTCTGGTCCTGTTTCCTGACCTTTCGTCGAAACGGTTAGACATGAGAGAGAGAGAAACACGCGTACAACATTTCTTGCACCGATGATGACTGGCAGCTGCAAGATTCTCAAGGATCCACTGCTTCTCTTTTTCTCTTTTTTCTTTGAATGGCCGACCCTCTTAACCCTTTTGGCGAATACGTGCTGCAAGGAGCAAGGACGAAAGGCGAGAGAGAGAGCCCTTAATGGAACTTTAGTTAAAGCGGATGGAAAATTAGCAGTCGGGACATGTAAGAGGCGAGATTAATCGCCAACGTATTTAATATTCGCACCGTTGAAACATGCAAGAGTACTGGCTGCACTAAAATATTCAACCGTTTTGCTTTATAATTCCCTCGATATATAATATTTTATTTCACATTAATTAATTATTATAATAAAGTAATATTAGAATAGAATTGAAGATAATATTAATTATAATATTAATTAGAATAATAATAATAATTATTATTATAATTATAATAAATATAATAATTAATTAATTAATAATAATAATAATAATAATAATAATAATAATATTAATTAGAATCATAT
>NW_017305569.1:3116446-3118026 GCF_001594115.1 Trachymyrmex septentrionalis | reverse complement strand
TAATAATAATAATAATAATAATAATAAAGTAATACAAATAAAACAGATTTGATATTGATTTTCATGTATTTTAATTTAATCATGTATCCTAATCATGCCCAAAATGGTCAAAATCCAATTTCCAAGTTTCCAAATCATAACTGCTCACGCTCGTGAAAATTTTATTGTCGACATACATTCGCGACGTGAAATAACTTCCGGCAATGTTGGAGAACATAACTCACAGCACGACGAATTCGAATATCTGGTGGTAAAAATCGGCGCTCGTGGCGAGCGAGGCCGGTCGTGTTAAAACGTCGCTCCATTATTCTGGCGAGCCGGTGACTTTTACGAGCGCAGCACGAGCGGTCGTGCAGTTATCGCGGTGTTACATCGCGGAGTTACGTCGCCGTAACGATTGTTGCGGGATGAACGTGGCGCGGCTGTATTCGGCGTTTTGCTGATCGCAATGAGATCCGCCGATTGAGATGTTAATTAGCGAAAGATATGCTCGCCCCGTTTCTCGATTCGCGCCACGGGATTCCCAACAAGGCTAATTAACTCGCCGCGGAAGCAAGTATCTCCGCGCCAGTAAAAAAGCGTTGCGGATTAATCACGTGCTATATATCTACGACGCGGCGCGCGCCATCGTCGACGTCGTTGTCATTGTTATCGTCGACAACGCTGTTGTAGAAGTTCTACGACGGTTAGCCTATACGGACCTCACCTAAGGCGACGTATTTGCTAGCGGGTTAGTGACTTCTCTTTGCATATCGCGGGTAATCTGGTCGAGGAGTCTGGTCTCTGGCTTTCAGTGTAGGGCGATTCTCGACTCGCGCTATCAGTCACTCTCGGTGTAATCGTGATGCGCGCCGCACCCGCGATTATGACGTCTGGTAAATTACGTGCTATGGTGTACGATATGATACTATTTATAGTAACAACACGATAATAAACCCGTGCGTTTCTGCGCGCTAGAATATATGCGATTAAAAAGAGAATAATGAGGAGATGAGAAGAGAGAGAGAGAGAGAGAGAGAAAGAGAGAAATGTTACATGTTAGGATAACGAAGAACATAGTTACTTTTTGAAAAAAAATGCGCCGGCTATGTTTCGTAATTTTAATGACTTGGAGACAAAATAAAGAAACTCTATGAAAAATAAAAGGAACTCTGTATAACAGAATATGATACTAATAAAGAGTTATACACAATGCTCAACTAATTCAATGTAGCAACAATCAACTTTGCTAATTAGTGCTGGCTACATATAAATACCACGTATTCGTTTGACATAATAATATGGGGACATTAATTAGCATTAATAATAGCAATTGCGATCGTTTCAGTTTCATAAAAAATGTCATAATAACATTATTCCGCGCGCTATCACATAAGCTTTTTTTTTAAATAGGCAATGTATTTGTTAGCAATATCCATCTCTACTTTTCTGTCTGAATTTATTTACAATTAGTCTCACTTTTCTCGACCCAGATGTTAAGATGAAATATTAGAATTAAACAAAAACTATTATTGCTGTATAATATTAATATAAAATGTAAATCATCGATAACAGATTGTCAGAGTTACTTGTTTGTACTC
>NW_017305569.1:3103260-3116346 GCF_001594115.1 Trachymyrmex septentrionalis | reverse complement strand
ACTATTATTGCTGTATAATATTAATATAAAATGTAAATCATCGATAACGACGAAGATTGTCAGAGTTACTTGTTTGTACTTATCTGTTAAAACAAGCGATTTTAAGCAGTTTGTCTAGTATCTATTAAATAAGAAATTTTCCGAAGAGGCCATCGATAGCGACGCTCGCCTTTAATCAGTGCTAACGTGTTAATGATATCAAACTGCAATCGCACGCATAATTGAGCTGCGCCAGAGAATTCGATTTGTGCTGCAATCTCACGTTGCATCTTCAAACAAATATGACGTGAACAAAAATTCCGCTCTTTAAATATATTAAGGTAGAATATATTAAAATGTCGAAATATTATCATTTTCAAAATATTATATATTGGATCACAATCGTACTGCTTGGATAATACATAAATTCAAAAAAGAAAATTTTCGTCCAAATAACTGAATAGTAGAATTTTTTAAATATTTAAATACCAAAGCAACAGTACTTTTGAGCAATATAATACAATTTTAATTAAAAATTTTTTTAATTCTTATTTAATCCGCAATTTTTTCAATTTTCATTAAAAAATTACAAAGTTTTCCTGCTCTTACCGCATCATTTTTCTTTCTCTATGTGCTCACCAAACTTTTTTATCAGAGATGTAATGTATCATAATACATCATATCCGTTTGCAGTTTACTAACTACGATAACGCGAAATCCAGGTCATAATTACGTAATTAGGTCGACAGTATATAAAAATGAGATTATTTCGGATTTCTGAATAATTTATAAAACGTTGATATCACCGTATCGATTTAGTCGGTGTATCAAGAGTAACCTTTCAAAGCTGAGTCTGCGATAAAATTGGATAAAAATAAGATTAGTATAAAATATTACAACACGAATACAAGGAAACACGACAGCTTATTTGCAGAGATAAAATCTGCGAAAACAAGATCCTTGGTATCTTAATTTATCGTACAACTGACGAGCACATTTTATTTTTTCGCAATGTGTTATATCCTCGAGGTAAACGACGACGATAAACACGCGTGCGGTATCCACAATCGTAACTATGGTAATAAACCGCTAAGTTGCCAGGATGTATTATTTGCGGTTGCTAATTCATTTGCAGTACTATATTTGATGGAAGATTATTCAACAATGTAATTGTTTCAGTCCAAGTTCTAACAAGTCTGACATTCTAAACAAATTTTTAAAACTCTGTGAGAGAGGCAGAAACAATAGCCGCACTAACATCAGTTAGTGGATTTTTATATCACGTATTGATTCTGTTTTAATCTCTTAACCCAGAAATAATTGTTTGAGTATTTTTACGTCAGAACGAAAAAATATGAATTGTCATATTGTTTTGAATGGATATTGAATGGATATATTTAACACATATTTTTTTTTAATAGCTATTCTTTATGAATCTTTAAACATACAATTGAAAAAATTGCTATATTTATGAAAAATCTTAATTTTTGTATAACTACTTAACATACTTCTTTAATTTAATTTTGTTTCATTTAATATTCTATTTCATTTAATATTTCGGTTTTCACTTTTTTTTTTTTTTTTTAGAAAATTGTGATTAAATTTATATAATATTTTCAAATTGCAATAAATTGGAAAAAAATCAATAATATACAATACCTGTTGTTAATAACAGTGATTTTAATTAGAGTACAAACACAGCTTATGTGATCGAAAAATCAGCTGATCTATTCCCGGATTAAGAATGGCAAACGCAAAGCTTCAGAAGCTTCAAACAAACTACAGAAATTAGGTTACCCGAGAAATAAATTCTCATCCTGTTTCCTCGTAACAAACGTCGGTGCTAATTTCGCAATTACGTATTCGCCATCTTAGTCCGTTTCCTGACAATACGAGCAAGAAGAGATCTTCATCTGCCAGTCGCGCGAATAGGGGACGACCTTAATCCCCAAACGTCACGTCAAACATTCTCTTCTCGGCACGACGGGCGGGACTTAATTCCATAAAAGACAAACTCGCGTCGCCAGGAGAAATTCAATTTATGTGCGAGTTTTGCATAACGAGTACGCCGCGGTGGCCACGTATATATAAGCCCGATAGTTTCTCATTAAGCCACGCTGACCCAGAACCAGATCCCACAGCGCGAACACAATGGCACCATCGTCAGGGGTAACCACCCCCTCGACTGTTGGACCGGTTCAATTGGATGTACGGCTTGCATACCGATAGTCTCACGGGAACAATGCTGTGCGTAAACCTATATGCGCCGCGGTACATATACGTGCAGTCTTCTGTAGTGACGCAAGCATCGCTATAGCAACACATAGAATTGATGGCAAAGAAAGAGCAAAATTTGTCTGCGCACACAGCTTCGAAATTTATTTTTCGAGAATCACAGGTGGCTTTTTTGAAAGCTTCTCGACTCAGACTGAAATATGCATCTTGCGTACGTGTCAATGCGCATTAATATCAAATCGGGAAAAATCTGAGAAAAATTGTAGAATAAATTCCCAAGATATTGCCAAAAGTAATTTCGCGAATACGCTATTGGAAAGTCGCGTCGAAGTTTATTATAAGTAGTTTCTTTTATGAAGAACTCAAATTTTTAAATCGAAATGTTCCAAATGCAAATGTCGCGCGTTGTCTGCTGGTCGGCTCTACAATATTGAATGCATGCAAAATGCACATTGAACGTGCTCACGTGTGTATCACGTTTGCATCGCGCTCTGCAAAAGCCGAGCAGTGCCTCAATCCCTGACCTACATGGACGACGGAATCTCAAATGGTGGTTGACGTATCCCAAAGGATTTGAGAGCCCGACTCAGCGCACTTACGCGGAGCCTATACTTGCACGAAACTTGCACCACAAAAAAAAAACATAACGACGCTTCGCATTTCGCGTATAACCGAGATAAAAGTTTATTGGCCTTTCGAGGAAAATGTCGCTGGGCCGCATCCCGCTGCGCGACTTACAGCTCAACATTTTGCACGATGGTCGTGTCGGAAGAAATTGTTTCTCGTTACCTTTCGTGAGGTACAGAGTGCCACGAGCTCAGGTGGAATCGCAAAATGTCGCTCTCGTGATTTCACGGTGGAGGTACGTGAGATTGGGAGAACGATATACACCAAGAGAGTAAAGCATTGCGACGAAAATCCCGTTCCAATTTTAAATTACATCTTAAAATATCTAACATGCCATCAATTCTGTCTATATGCATATGTAAGATTACATACATTGAAAAAAAACGTTCTAATTAAGAAAATGGTCATAAGAGAATGGCATTTTGGTTGAGAGCAAATAAAATTTCTAGTTAACAATTAAAAATTCTGTTTGATTCCATTGTTCTTATTGAGCCCTTTTGTTGGTTTAATCAGAACATTTTTCTCAAAATCTGTAAATACGATGCAATTAAAATGCTAGTATCAATTAGTAAATATTCTTACATATATAAATATACAAAATATAAATATACAAAAAATTATTTACAAATATTCTTATAAATAAATTCCTATTTCCTAATAATTTAAAAAAACTATACTGGCGTCACATTATTTAAAAAATTACCTGCGTTATTCCTTGCAATTGAATCTTGCATATTACCTAACATTAAATTGCAATAGTTTCTACATTGCATTGCCTCCTTAATATAATTAGCAGTGGGTACTCACCGTAATTTGATGATTAGTCGGACTAGGACTGGGGCTGGGAGTGGAATTTGGCGTAGAGAGCTCTCCCGATGCCGGCGAAGGCGAATTTGTAGTGACGCCACCAACCGTTGGAAATGCCCTTGCTGGATCGGCTTGCCATTGTTTATGAATTTGCTGGGACGTGTCTCGGAACCGCGCGCCCTAAAGATCAAAAAATGCATAATTTTATACTAAAGATGTTATAAGACGAGATGTCAGGGATAAGATGAAACGTTTTCCAAGTAATTAGAAATATACGTCGGTCGCTTTATTTTCTGATTAAGACACATCAAACGTAGTTTCTTGCAATTTTCAATAACATAATATTTAAAACGTATGATTTTAGGAGTAATTCTTAAATACTAAGAAAAAGATAATTAAGCAGCATATTATTTGAAATATATTCGCCGCGATGTTTCCATTTATCGAAAGATAATGTTTCTTTGCGTGTAAACGCGAGCTATTTCACGGCAATTAATATGCTTCTCTCTAACGCGCTGTTGAACACTTGCATCCTTGAAGAACTAGATCGCCCGCATACGCGTCATATCATCAGATGACACAGTTCGATTAGTCTCGGATATTTGCCTCTAGACAATTGTATCGAGACCGATCGCTTCGCTCCGCCGATCCGACAAGTCTAATTAGAATAGCCAGCCTACACGCCCGTAAATAAGGTCACATTCCCTGCTAAATTTTACTTTAATCTGAAATACCGTTAGCTATCTAGTTTCACATCACCCTGTAAATGTAATGATATCAATCAAAGCTACGTGTTAAAAATAATAATCGTAAATGGAAACTTAAAATGGAAGTCGAGTTCTTAAATGCTAACGAACTGAAATCTATGGTTAAGAAAATAATAGCTAAAAATAGTTATTGATTTATTTTCCCTTTTCTATATCACGTATATGGCAGTTCTCTTTTTATATTGCGTGTATACGTATCGCGATATTAGTTAAAGTGCGTAACTTAATATATCAAATGAGAAAACACGCGTGTCAGTCGCTTATGACGTGTATCCGCCGCAATTAATAATTCTATAGTAGCTGTCAAGATGACGAGTTGACGGCTGGCTGGTGTAGAAGTTTATAGAACCCATGGCCGAACTACGAAAGATTGCGTGCACGCGTGTGTGCAATCCTTCAAGAACAGCGTTACTCGCGGATGCGATAATTGTGCTTATGCAACGCCTCACCGTAATAGCAATTAACGTCGGGGGAGTATAATAGGGACCGGAGTACAAGCGGAATCTCTCAAGTAAGCGTGTTCCGAACCGTGGCCCGTGCCTGCCAATCGACGCTGCCTTTTTAAGCCCCGAGACTTCGCGAGCGCGAGCATATCGGCGAATTACGGGGAGTCAATCTAAAATTTTTCACCCATGTCAAATCGGCGCGCCCGACTGCCATGGTCTCGGAATTAATTTCGCGAGGAATGAGGCTAATTTACATCCGCTACGGCATTCCCCTCGCAATCGCAGAGGTACATTGTATATAATAATATCTCACGTCGCGTCGTGTAATCTCCGGCAGATTGCACGCCGCGATTAAAGGATGCATTTTTTTGGAAGCTCTTCTTACCGCGCACACTGTGCGCGATATTAAATCTACGGCCGCATGCACGTGTCGGTCAAAGTGACATTCACAGAATGAATTGGTGGCAAAACAGTTGGTGTTTGGACAGCCATGTATGTATATATAGTGGCTGAAAAAGCCTCTGAATTTTTTTGAAAACATTTAGTTTTTGGGAACAATTTTATTGTCTACCGTGATAAGCTTCCTTTTACAATTATTAGAAATTACTGCAAATATTATACAACGCATACGATAAATAATGTAATGTAATAATAACGAATTTATTAGTGGAATTAAGTGCAACGCATATATTTATGTATATTATTATGTTATATTTATAAATAATACAATAATAATAAATGTATTAATAAAATTAAGGGAACGCACATATATTTGTATTATATCATATTTTATATTTATAATTTTTAATATCAATTTTATGAAAACACAACGATGTAAATGTGCCGAAAATTGAGATTAAATATAAATTCAGATAACGCAAATTTCATGAAATTTCTGTTACAATTTATGGCATCTTATACGTAGGAAAAAAATTGATAACTTTCTCGACATAAGATTAAATGTAAATTCAGATATGAAGCAAATTTCATGAAATTTTTGTTGCAAATGCGATTTATGGCATCTTAAATGTGGGGAAAAAATTTATGACTTTCTCGACATAAAATTTATGTAAAAAGTAATGAAAATTAATATAAAGGAATTTAGGTATATTTCACCCGATGTGCTCTAGACAGAATCTCTTTTTGTGAATCTCGATTTGCGAGATACCGAATGGAGAGGCTTTTGTGTGCGTGCCACACTGATCGTGTGTGCTCACATAAACATGAACGATCGAGACTAACGGGCCAGTGTGATTTAGCCTCCGTCTTTCATGACGCTGCGCTGAGAGTGATCCAGCACGATCGAGATCGTCAGATACAGTCCGTAGCATTCACGTGGCGATTCGGACGATCTACGTCGACTACCGGATACGATACAACGGATTGAATGGAACGCGTGCGAGGCGCGATCGTTTTCATCGTAAACAAAGGCGCGGTTTAAATAGCGCTTCAGTTAAATCACGATTTATAGAGGATAAAGCGCAATGTTGCGAAACAAAACTCTCTTCCGACGCGGTTGTTCATAATGAATCGTATGGTCCGTACCGTGACATAGCAAAAACTTTGCTGTTTATATTGCAGAATCATTTAGATTCACACACACACACAGATAACGTAACCAATGGAGCTTTCTCCGCCTGTAATTTAAAACTTCAATTAAATGCAATTGCAATTAAAATGAAGGTGTTGCTATTCATTACAATAATATTAAAGAAACGCCGATAATTTTCAATTTAACGCCATTTAGTATCAATAAACAGCTTATAGTCATCTCACAATATAAGAAAGCATAATAAATATATCGAAATAATTTATGAATATAATTTAAAGTAGATAAATTTCTCGCTTTTTTTGCCTGTAATTTAATATTTCAATTAATTACAGTTGCAATTTAAACGGATATGTTGTCCTTCATTATAATTAATATTTAAAAAAATCATCGACAAAATAATTTTCAATGATATTCATTGTCAACAAATAATTTACAGTTATCTTACAATACAAAAGAGCAATAAATCAATATAATTCATAAATATAATTCAAAGTAGACAATTTTCCCACGATTGATTTTAATTTACTAAAATTACTTCGTCAAGATATATATCACAAATTAAACGCTATCCAAACAATACAATTTTCACTTATTATTAAGATGATATATTTTTTATAATTAATACGCATCTTTTTAGTATATATAATTTTGAGAAAACATAGAATATTTTATTATTTATAAATAAATAGTTAGTTAATCAGCAAAAAATTGAATAAGGTTCTTTTAAAAAAAATATTTTACTTGTACGAATACCTTTTGCACTTACTGTACATCTTATTTGAAATAATAATCATTATTACACGTAATTTATCGGGAGAAAAAGATTTTTCATTATCAGACCTTTCTTCCTCTGTTGAATTACTTATCGCGATCACACGAGAAAATTGACTGTTATCTATCATGTAATCCCCATGTGAGCACACGCGGTGGAAATTGATTGCATCGCGGCGGTAATATGTAACGCGGCGCAGTTCCGCTTTTTGTTGCCTGTTACGATGCGGAGGAGCGACATCATCTCGTTTGCGTGTGCGACATCGTTCTCTCGCGAATTAATTCGCTTCGCGAAATTTTTCAGGATCAAGTGTCTGTCGGAGCGTGAAAGCGAGCGCGCGCGAGTTTCGCAGCGGTGTATAGTATGTTGGTGTACAGAGCGCAACGTTATCCGATAACCGAGACGACACGCCTCTTTTCTAGTGTTGAGGTTTTGCAGATGCATCGAGAAGTTCTTGAAATCTCACTGTAATTCGAAGCATGCTGACAAGTGGGATCGCGGTGAATCTCTCGTAGTCATATCTCATATCTTTCGGTTTGCACTTTTCAATATGATTCCATTAAAAAAATACTGTCATCACTCCTAAACTCGTCCATACCTGAATTAGCGTTGTCATCAGTAACTTGAACATTTTTTAATGAAATACCATTCGTTTTAATTTAAATAATTTTAATAAATAGTATTAAAAAAAGAAGGCAGTTAGAAAATCTAAACGAGAAGAAAGTACGAAATATATTTACACACAAAGAAATATATACGAGTATATTTATACAAAAAAAAAATGCTGTCATTCCCGATCGACCTCGTCTATATTTGAATCGTCATAAATAACCTGAACATTTTTAATGAACATTTTTAATGAACCGCCATTTGTTTTAATTTAAATCATTTCATCGAGTAGTACCATTATTAAATTACTATTAATTATAAGTACCATAGTTAAAAAAGAAAGTTAGAAGATCTGGGCGAGAAGAAAGTATGAAATATTTATCGTATTCAAAAGAGAAGCTGGCACTCTCTCTTCTTCGTCCCCTCAAGAGCCACGTCATGACGAGTTTGTTATTCTTGCGTCATTAAAATTAAACACGCTTGATGGGCCGACGAAGTGTTGGCATGCCAATCGGCCTCGTCCGTCTTCGAGCGACGACGCTGCGAGGACTAATCGCGCGATCGCA
This sequence comes from Trachymyrmex septentrionalis, assembly GCF_001594115.1. Taxonomy (NCBI): domain Eukaryota; kingdom Metazoa; phylum Arthropoda; class Insecta; order Hymenoptera; family Formicidae; genus Trachymyrmex; species Trachymyrmex septentrionalis. The sequence continues at coordinate 3,107,986 of NW_017305569.1, read as the reverse complement.
AAAATCGCGAGGCGCGTCGAGGAGGAAGCGATCGCGCGCCGAATTGAAGTCCCTTCGGATTCGATGCTGCGGTGCATCTCCTATCGAGCGATCTTACCGCGTACCTCGTCGAAGAGGTCGTCCAGTTCTTTCCGTGATATCTTAGCCTTCATCCCGCGGGCATTCCTCACGTCGAACTTCCCCCCGACGTCTCTTTATCTCGACGCTGCGCGGAAGAGAGCGAACAAGAAGAAGGGTCGAAGAGGAGAGAACGAGAGGAGAGCTCCCTTTCCCTTCGCTCCTTCAAATGTCACGAGCCGTGTTCGGTTCCCTCTCTCTTGTTTCTGTGGATGCTCTCGAAAGCTCTTTCTTAGACACATAAATAGTCGATGACGCGCAGCAAAGTGCGAGAGAAGGTCGCGCGATAATGGCCACGACGACGCGCGGCCGGTTCTGCACTCTTCATCGTCGGGGACGTCGTCGTTGCACCAACCGGTCACGTCGGTCCATCATTCATCGCCGCTGCTCAGAGTCTTTATTCGACTGGAACGTGTCCGAAGCGATTCATACGAAATTAGATTATTGACACATTGGTACGTCGCATCCGACTTTTTACTGGAATTTTCATTGATATTCCTTTCTTTATCAAAACGATAATTTAATAATTGATGTTATAATTTTAAAATTATACAGCTAAGATTACAGTTAATATTTTAATATTACTGTAACACATCATTATTATTAATGAACGAATCTAATTAGAGAATATTGTATTACATTTAGCCAAGCATTCAATAAGTTGAGAGAAAATTCGTTCGGTAGAAAACGTTATATAATACGAATATCTTTAATTGTAAATAATTCATATGTAATATCTCGATAATTACTGGCGCCGATAGTTGAAAGCTGGCAGTACTTTTCATGTCGACAATATTAAGCATGAAGATTTATTGGCCCATTCGGCAAACCCATAGTAATATTTTCCTCGCGTTCTGACTTCGACGTACAAATCCACGCCTCGAATTCGCGTGACTTCGTCGATAAACCACGGAATCCTTTCAAGAACTTTGAAAACGACATCAATTCGTCTCACGTGTTCGCTCGTAGCGCATTGACATATTTCTCCCTTTCGAAATAAGAGGGACTTTGAATACTTTATATCCGACTATAGTAATTCTTCTAGAGATAAAAAAACTGCTTATTCAACAGAAGGGTTAGCATCATTAATCATCGAAAAGACTATTACTAAAATTAATTCACTTAAGACAGCATATTTATCATGCTAAACTTAATTCGAAAGAATAATTTACTTCAAAAAATTGCATTTTATAATTTTGATGCACAATAATGTCCATCGAGTTATATTTCCTTTTTCTGGAACTATTGCTTTTAAATCGATTCGAGCCCCGATTGAGGAAAACAAAAATACAAAAGTTTACCAAAAGAAAGTATTTTTGCCATGAACTATAAATGGTTTTACGGGTTCGAGCACGTAGCCCGCAGGAAAGCCTCCATTTGCTCGAACCCATATCCTTGAAACCTAACATCTATGCCGAATGACCAAAGGCTCATTGCTTTTTCTCTTCGATCGACACTTTTATTAGCGGTGTATCGCGTTTCAAGCGCGTACTGGATTTCGTGCCGTTACAGGGATATCGATGTATCGAGTGCACAAAATGTGTACGGTTTCTCGGTGACAACGACGGAGAACGGCCGCGACGATGTTCTCACGACACACTCCGGTCTTCGATCTGACCGATTACGATCTCTTGGTTTCTTTCCAGCGTTCCACAAGGATTTCCGCGTACCATTAATCTCGCGGGTTAACGTTAATGCGAAAATGTTGAGTCGACCGCGAGTTCCCAGCGGTCTCCCAATCGTCGGAGGGAGCTAATAAATGTTCCCTGACTCCACGCACTATTGCGTAGACAAACGCGAATTATGAATTATGCCGGTGATGATAATAATAGTAGTAAAAGTCACCGTTTCCTGTGAGAATTCGCGATGCGTTCTGCTCGCGTTCGTAGCGGTAATTGTGTTCCACAATTTCGTTTACCATCTCTTCATCGCGACGCGCGAAGCTCCGGTCGTAACTTCAGACCAAATGACTGGAAGGATTATTGCTCGCGTTCAGCGCATTAAACCGACTATCCGGCTATCTTTCGTGGCGTGTAAATGACACTGCACGTCCAATGCACTTGGAAAGATGTCACTTCTAGCCTTTCGCAGGCAAGGTAATCTCTCGTGACTTTTCATTCCGACCAGCGCATCCCTCGCGCGAGCTGTAATAACCAACGATATGTTTAGTCCGACGTAAACACCTCCCGCGAAACTATTCAAGCGACTTATCTGGCTTAATATCTGCGATTCGTTGCCGTTACCAGCGCGGAGATCTTTCACGAGATGACATGACCTTTGTGCATTTCTTTGTCACCGGCTTTAGTTCGTTAGACAATTGAAGGGAGCGAGCATTAAAAGTCCCGATTGTCCGGAGATTTACCTCTAATATATCGAGAGAGAGAGAGAGAGAGAGAGAGAGAGAGAGAGAGAGAGAAAAGTCGTCATTTATTTAGCGTTCTAAGAATAAATTTTCCTATTTGAAAACAAAAATATAATAAGAAAAGCAAACATTAAAGTAAGACTTTAATGAAATTCTTAATTGTTAAAAAATATAAAAAGATATATACAAAAAAATTACAAAAAAAAAGAAGAGAAAAAGAATTAAATAAAATAAAAGAATCCCAGCAAGAGAGAGAGAGAGAGAAAAGTAATTAACCAATGTGCTTAACGCTTTGGACGCTTATCATCGATAATTGTAGAAGAATAGATAATACAGTTTATACTGAAAGATGGAGAGGAGAGAGGATTCATTTCTAACATGAAAGGAAATTTTATTCCATAATTTCGCACAGCAGCATATTAAAAAAATTTTTTTATAGAATTCATTGCGACATAAATCAGTAAATTAAAATATTATTCAAAATCCTTGTATCGTGCAAAATTATTTTGTCTCTAAAATCAAGTAGAGAGAGAGAGAGAGAGAGAGAGAGAGAGAGAGAGAGGACTTTCTGTTGTCAGTTTTCGAACGACCGACGACAGTGTGCTCTAAAGTACATACAGACGTGGTAGACCACGCGAGGAAGAGCGAAGCCAGATGACTTCTCCTCCGCAGCATCGCTTCGGGGAGGATAAACGACCTGGCGCGCAAGATCGAGATTATACCGGCAGCGAAACCTCGACGTTTGTACAGCTCCGATTTAACAGAGGAACGCATCCCTTTTTTCGCCGACTAAATGCATTGTAATCCTGGATATTCTCGACTGTGCAGCGCACCAGTAAAATGCAAATAACTGTGTAAAAAATTTTGTTCCTACGTAACATTGGAGAAATGAAATAGAAACGGAAACGGTTTTGTATAAAATTGGAATTAAAAGAGATTAATCGTCGTTCAAAAATAAAATGGATGTCAATAAAAAAATCGAAGCTTCCATTAATGTTATTGAAATAGTTCGAACTCTTAAACGATAATCGATATAAATTCTCTCACGGTATTTTCTTTTTTATTCCAGAATTAAAAATGGAAGTAAGCGAGATTAAGCGACAAAATCATTTATTTATTATTTATTATTTATTTTCATATCTAAACTACGTTTACGTGATGTAAATCACATAAATAATAGTAAAAGGACAAGTTTAGAATTAGAAATAAAGCGAGTCTCTTTATGACAGCAGCTAACGGAGATAAACCCAGTGTATCGCTCTTTGTTAGACCGAAAATTGCGAGCGGAGATCTTCCATTTCCTGAGCAAACGAGCCCGGGTGGGGAATTACGAGCTACGGACTTACGAGCAAAACCTCAATGTCCACATCAACTCCGAGCCCAAGCTATGCGCGCGGCCGTTCTCGCTGTCGCCGTTTGTTCACGAAAGAAATTCAGGTTACATGTCTGCTCCGCTTCGTGCTCGTGCTACGAAGTCTCTTCTCTTTAAGAGTTTAAGCGATCGGGCCGTGCACGTTTCGCGGGCTTGGATACCGTTTCTCACGGCGTGCTATCGGCGTACTTTTACAGAACCGATATGTACGCGCAACATTTATCCGAGCCAACAATAAACTGTACAATTTCCATCGTTGCGTTGCGACGATACAACGTTCGGGACATAACACTCCACATGAGAGCGAAATATCGTGTTGCTGTGTTTAAATGAGGGTGTCGATTCTATCGCAGGACACGACGCAACATGACGCGGCGGGACAAAGTGCTACAGCGATTTAATGCTACGAGATTATCGTCAATATCTCGCTGGTACATGACAACAACATAGTAAATTATTATTTCGCCGCGAAATTGTGTATTTCATGGATGGAGTTGTTTACATTAATTAGGAAATAGAATAGAATCGATTGCATCTCGATAACGAACGAAATGCTTGCGGATTTATCACGTTTTCAGGTTCCTCTACTTTACTTCGAAAAGATTTTTTTTGCGACTTAATAATTTGTCATCAATTTGTTATTGTGTAAAAAATATAGAATCGTCTATGCTTGTAATTTGTAATACATATAATACATCCCGGTAGAAACACAATAATATATAGGTCGTTTCTGTCCCAGCAGTATTACGTTTCGCCGGGACATCAGTAACGAAAAGGTCAATTGATGACTCGGGTGGCCCAGAAAGATCAGACACGAGCACAATGAAGTGACATATTCCGCGTAAAATATTTCCCCAAATTTGTAGAAACGTAAT
>NW_017305569.1:3091054-3103160 GCF_001594115.1 Trachymyrmex septentrionalis | reverse complement strand
GAGAGAGAGAGAGAGAGAGAGAGAGAGAGAGAGAGAGAGAGAGAATTTCAATAAATTATGCAACGGGAAACATTTTGCAATCGGAACTGCATTATTATCATTGTTATTATCGCTATTATCTCCATTATGCAGTGGCAGGTAATACCATTTATGACGTAAGATAAGCAAACAATCATCGCTCTCACGATCATTGCTACTAACTTATGCTACGTGTTTCTGAAACACGTGAGAATGATCACGCGTACAGCAGGCATGAATAAAGAAGCCTTTATACTTTTTCTTTATATGAGATACTATCATAACAAAGTTCTCGCTTTTTCAGAAATGTAAAATGAACAAACGTATTCAGTCTCATGGTGTACAATTCTATTTGGAAAATTAAGCACATTAAGTTCTAAGTTATAAGTAATTAAATTAATAACGAGACAGAAAGAGACAAAAATTAATTTAATTTTCTTGTATAATTTATCTTTTATGCATTATAATAAATAATAAATTTAATAATAAAGTTATAACAAAAATATTGTTCATTTTTCTCATAAAATCGCTAATGTTATTATCAAATAGAAATTTGTTGGATACGATAATAGTTATTGCCATTCAAAATTTTGAGATTCCCGACTTTGGTACATCAAATAATACGGACCGATCTCACGCTCCATATATACTTATTAATCGCGCGAGACATTGCTATATCTCTTAATTATTAATTTAGGAAAAAAGTCAACGTTTTAAATAACAAGGTTAAATGTTGCTCTCGTTTATAATTAAATTTCGATGCGCGAAACACAAGTTTCATGGACCAATAACTTCCACGTAGGATAATAACGTCTCTCAACAGTAATTCAAGATCGTCAACGCCCACGCGTCTGTTACGCATCAGCATTGAAGTATGGCTGAATGCATAATTCTGTCGGACGATAACCAGCCAGATATAATCGGATTACACTTTTTTTTGATTTGCCAGTTTCAACCACAATTTATCTCATAACGGACATACAAATGTTTATATAATTATATCGCCCTTTGCACTTTACGTCATAACATGCGCAATCAGGCGACATATACATATGTCTGGCGGCGTTTTTATTGCATACAAAAAATCGATATGCGATTCAACCGAGACATTTGAGTGAGCACAACCCGACAATAACATTTGTAAGAAACTTATTAATATGCGCTTTTAAGCTTAGAAACTTTACACCGAGAATGTGATATATAATATTATTCGGTCCAAATGCACACAAATCGATATGCAAGGTAAATAGGATGGACAATTACCGAATGGAAATGAGTATCGAAATCCCTCTACCATCAATATAAACTCTCGAAATCTTTTATTCATTTTAGAGATGCAGGTGCATCAAATTGATTTTGCTTAAAAGAAATCCAGTATTAAAAAATTGTTTTAGATAATGCGCATTTAATCACCATTGACTGTTCCCGATTTGCAAATTTTCTATTATATCATTAATGTAAAATAATACATAATTTATTGGATAGATAAAATGTTAACAGTAATTATCGAGATATTTTTATCTGTAGTCCATTTTCTTTTTATTTAAGCTGACATTAAATGATATAAATATTTCAAAACACAGATGACTTTATAACAAATTAAAAATAACTATAAAAGGAGATATAACTAAAAATCTCTAAATACTCCAAAATTCTCATCTCGCAAACTCCGCATAGCTTTAAAAAAAACCCTTTATTTCCAGCGTAACTCACTCTCGCGTACACAACACTTTGAACCATTGAATTTCACAAATTTATTCACAAACACTAATTCCATCAACAAGATATGAACTCTACGTCGGGACAAGATAAGAGAACAATTTGATCCAGAGAAATGTTTCTTCGAGAGGTAAAATGTTAAAAGAAATTGTATCGAATAAAAAATCCCTTCGATTTGCTACAAACACTGTTCTTTGTCAAGAATTCTTTCAGGATCTTGTATCTCCCTATCCCTATCCGTATTTCTCACGCGCGCTCGCGTACGTGCGCTCACACGTGTGCACGTACGCCGACTGGCCGCTGTGAGCTGTTGTGCGCACACGGCGAGTCGCGGGTGTCGCGGCACTCACGGATCACGATCCACGACTCACGAGTCACCGAGAGACGTGCGTCGCATGTGCCGTTCGCCCGTGAGCACCTCGGCGTGCTCTTCGTCTTCGCCCGTGCTTCGTACCGACATCGTAAAACCGCTCACCGAGAGAGCGGGAACTGGGGATCGACCGGCAGAGACCGCAAAGGGGATTTCTGCTACGGCTGCAACGGCTGGAGTTTACTACCCCCGCTTGCGTAACCAATGTTCACGATATGCAAGGATATGACGGATTGAGAAGGGGAGGTTTCCCATTTCCCGTTCAGCTGGAAGTAAAAAAGATGCCTCGCAGTAGCGATATCAGAATACGCGAAGCGAAGCGTTGAAACCTTTTTCCAATCTCGGACGTTCTCCGTTATTCGCGAGCGATGTGAACAGAGTGATCGATCGGGCGCAATCGGTTGATGTAAATATATTTCGGAGACCGGTGGACAGATGTATGTTTTGACGAACGAAATAAATTCAATACCGACGAAGATAATATTTGATCGAAATACAACGAGCGTAAGGTTGAATGTTTGGAAATTGTTTATAACAAAAAAAAAACGGAAAAAGAAGAACTTTCCTTCCTATTACGTTTTATATAGAAATGATCTAATTTTGCTAGAAAACAACTAGGTAGGTTCTATAAATAATGCTCACTGTGGTTGCTGTTGCATGATTCACTGAACATCCGGCATGATAGCTATAGATCATATTCGATTAATTTTCTTCTGGTGGGTTGAACGTGGACACGCAAGCAAACTGGCATATAGTCGATTAAATAATAACTCTTTAAAAAGTTCAATTAATTTTGGTTATTGCAAAAATAAAATGATATTATTATTATTATTATATATTATTTTCACAATACCATTATTGTTACGTTTTCATTTGATAAAAAGTTATATTCGGACAGAACAGTTACAAAAATAACTTGAACAGTCTGGTAGACTTATCGCAGCAATTTATTTTATCTTTAAATTTAGGGTATTACCCACTTCTATATATTAAGGCAGTAATTATGATAATAATTGTTATCCACATACGCCATATACATAATATTTAATTTGAGATCGAAAGATAGACAGTCGCAAATGTGTTAGTAAAGTTTACCGCAACGATGGCGGCGAAGGCCGCGCATTTATGTTTGCGTATTCAATAAGAACATTTGACGCAGCTGTACCGAGATAAATTACAACAGCGTATCTGGCAGCAAAAACGTATCTTCATTTACTATTAAACAGCATTACTATTTCAGTATCTTTCAACTTTACGAAGTCGCTGAAGTTACACTGTGAACTTGAAACCGACAATATCTGTGGTCAGAAATAATCTAATTAGATATAATCTATTTTTGCATTTTAAATCAATGCTGTCTTTATTCATTATGGCGCAAAATATCTACCTTTGGTAGTATTCCTTAATCTTCAATGGCACATCAAAAGTAAAACCTATTTTAGTATGATAATTTTAAGTATTCAAAATGTGTTAAATATGCATTTGGTTGAGAATTTTTTTGACAAGCATAGCTTTTGATATTTTCAATATTTTAAAATATTTTCAAAAATTCACGAGAATGAAATTGCGAAAGATTTTACAAATATACGGAAACACAATTGACATGTTTCGAAGCATTATTGAAATTTACAAAACTGTGAAGTATGGCATTAATGTTTGTCGCGGCGCAATATGTATGTAGCTTTTGTGCTTACGTAACGAAACGGATGTGTGATTCGTCGCACGTTAAAGTGCGACAACGACGATATCGGCGCAGATAACAGTCAGAAGTATTATAGGTGTCGCGAGTGATCCCGCCGTGATCGCAATCTTAAACAATCCGAGTTAATTAGAGCTGGATCAGTCCGTCCTAATTCGGTGTTTAATTAATCCGTTTATCGACGCGGCTAATCTCGCGTACCGGCTTCATACGTATGAGCGTCACGTGCACGACCGAACAATGAGTCTATTACGGCAAATATAGGATTTCCTGATCGCGACTATTGCACCTCATTGAAGCTTCACTCATAACGAACAGAAAGTCGCTAAATATATTTTATCTGATAAGAAAAACTAGGACTCTGCGTCATAACATTTCGAACGATTAACGTGACTCGCTGTCTTATCTGCTTCAATTAGTTTCTTCGAGCGGAAACGACGATATCTATCTAAGTCGCAGGACAGGACATAAAAATCGAATTAAACAATAAGTCGCGAATATTGCACTTTGTCGTTTGCAATTAGTCACGACGAACTTCGAGTCAAAGTACATGGCATGAGTAATGGCACAAACCTGACTCTCTGTGATGCAAAAGTATAATTAATAAAGATAGCATCGTGCGTGTAGCTAATGGAATACAAGTCGGATAAAACATAAAAGATTAAAATGCTCAGGCGAAACTGTCTTCAACTCGCTTATTTTACATACAGCACTCTCGCAGATATCACAGTACGTAAAAGTGAACCAGGAGGAGAAAACCCGTAATGCGAGGGCTTAAAACAACCGAGATTTCCGTCAAGATTTCAACGATCTGTCAGCGGAGAGCAAGCTGAAGAGCTGAGGAGCACTGTGTGGTGAACGGCGAAGAGAACATTGGAGAACGTGGGCACGACGCCCACGCCGCGCCGCGTACGTAATAAAAAGTTCGCAGGATATTCCCTACGCGGAAAAGGAGCACCGCACATCCTACGCCGTACCGCGCCGGTACCTACGGTAACGCGAGGTCGTTTGCATGACATGAGATTTGCACGTGCGCTCGTTTCTTCGCGTGCAAACGGGGAGGATTCGAGGAGAACTAGTCCTCCATTGACGACAGCGTGTCGGTACCGAGCGGTCGGTGCAAGGACGGCGAACAATGGAGCCGCGAGGAGGAAGAAGATCTGAGTTATGAGACGTCGCATAATTGCACGCCGATTGGCCCCGCCGTGGAATGCAATTTGTCTCCCGGCATACACAGCGGCCGTGTATTTGCGAAAGTAATTAAGATGCACGCCACGCGAGACGAGGTCGCATCGGCTCGTAGTTACTGCTGATTGCGCCTGAGTTGCGTCATTCCAAAATGCTTTCAACTTGCACGCTAGACGGACGCTTTAATTAATCGAGAATTTTGTTCAAGTGCACGGACATTGTCTACTCTGACCTCGATTAAAATGTTCACAGAAAATAATTGACTAACGACACAATAAGTAAATATTAACTGAAAAGAAACGTTAATATTATAATATTAATATTCATACTCTTAACGATGTAACTATTACGTAATATACGTGTCATGTTATATTTGTATTGTTCAGAATGAAATTATAATATTGATGTTACGTTATTATATTAGTTGGGGTTTACTGGGTACGAAGTAAAACGAAGATCTAGATCTAAGTTTTACACTAGAATTGCAGAACAGACGAAAAGATTTAAAAAAAAAAACATTTCTTTCTCTTTAATCTTATATATCTTAATTTTATATATTCCGATATTTTACGAAATTATTAGGGATTAATGCGGCGAAATAAAATAAGAATATTAGAGGTATATTTAAATAAGCGTCTTATGTTTTTCACATAATTGAATTGTCTCACAGCAATTGTTAAAACTGTAGTTTCAAGTCGAAGATAAGTAAGACTATCATCTCTGTCCCTCGCAGATCGCAGTATCTTCCCCCCCGACGTATCGTCCCGGTTGTTAAGTCGCTATATCGCGCGTCATAAAGTTGAGCAGCAGCGTTTTCACAAACGTTATCGCCGCCACGTGGTGCAAAAGGTGCGTGCGAAGCCGAGTGTTATTATGGCTCAAGTTTTAATGGCTCCGTCGAGCTGCTCGCGTATCAGCAGTGTGATACAACGACGGTGTCACGCAATCGTTCGGCAAATAATCCGCGTCATGTCGTATTATGTTATGTGCAGTTACCGTAAGCTGTTTTATATTTTCTACCAACGGTCTAACAAAATGTGTATTTTTTAAATCAGAATTGTGTACGTATTTCTAGCTATTAACCCAGAAATAGTTGTCTGATTTCGTTTTTTTACATAAACGATCACACGTGTGAGATATTTTCATATCTAAACTAAAATGGTTATCATTAACAATATGATATTATTTATTTGGTTTTTCGATTTATCAGTATTTGAAATTATGAATTTAGATTTGACAATTTTTTGAAAGAGTAGAAATCACACGAATATTAAACGGAATTAGCACGTTAAATAATTTATTGTGACAGCATTTCTAAAAAATATTTTTATTAATGTATTAATTTTTTATTGCAAATTTTCGATATTTAAAGATTTGTAAAGAATAACGATTGAAAAATATGTTAAACAATATTCATACAAAACAGTATTTTAAAATAATTCATATTTTTTCGCCGGTGGAACATGAAAATATCTCAGATGACAATTTCCAGGTTAAATTCTTCAAACTAAGGTTATCAATTTTAACACCGTTTTGAAATTTCTAAATATTAAAATTTTTTATTTTGCCAGATGTACAACTATATTTATATCATAACCAATCCCAAATTCTGCTATTTATTAATTCATAATAATAATAATTTACGCTCATAGTGTTCTCCTCTGGGAGATGCCCGCTCAACTCGATATCTCGAAGGTCGAAGGAAAGGTAAACCAGAAGTTACTGCCAGGCGTACTGGGTAGTGGGCACTTGAAGCAGCACTCTCCCACCGATCGGCCTAGCCGGTCAAGCAGCCACCCACTTTAGCCAACCACCCACGTGGGTACATAAGCAATGCGCACACAGTTCCGTAGTGTGTTTGCATTCCTTCCCCTACGATGTCGTCCGGTCGGCCACTCAAGAGTGTACCAGCGTGTGGGTACGAAGAAGAGAAGAAGAAGAAGAAGAAAAAACCGGAATGTCGCGAAGTCGTCGTAGAAATTATTGCTTCCAGTTATTGCCGTCGCTACCAGAATATTTTTCAACGAGCGAATGGCTTTCTCGCGTCCCCGGTACGTATTACACAAATACGCGTGAACGAATGAATGCTGGTTTCCCTTAGCATAAATATTTTAGATAGTCACTGATGACAACGTTTACGTGAAATATTAAGAAGTAAATTTTGATGTTTCTTGAGAAAGGCACGGTAATGCGTATTATGTGTAGGAAATGGATGTGTTAGATATTTAACGAATTCATCCCAAGACGCACACGAAGAGAGGAAGTTTCTACAAAACTCTATTCCCAGAAGAATATACGAAGTGTACCAAAAGTTCCAATAGAGTGAAAAGAGCAACAAGTTTTCATAAAATTTCCTCACGAAATTCTGCGATATCTTACTCTTTCAAACTTCTTCGTAGCTGGGGACATGAATTTTATTAAATAGAAAGTGGATATGCACTTCCTTTAACTTGACAACGTTACAAGAGCCTTTCTGCTTTTCTTACTTGAAGTTACATGAAAGATGTTTCAGAAAACTCACGAAATTGTTTCCAAAGAGAGAATCAATCATATTGAATCTTATATAAGACCCTTACTGCAGTCTCTCTATGTCTTCCGCAATAGTGAATAGCTCCAACGTCCTGTGCAGAGCAGATCGTAACTCGATTCAGGATTAACTTTCCTGTCGATCGATAAACGACCCCTGCATAGAACACCGTGCAAACAGTGATTGTAAAACAATGATTCTACAACATCCGGTCGATCCGAAAGCGAATGATAAGCTTCGTCTCTCTCTTTAATCAACACAGTCAAAGACGACTACTAATTAGAACAAGCATCGACGCGGAATGAATGGACGTCCGACAATGTAGACGATTCCTTATCTTCTAGTAGTACTACGAAGTCTTTCCGTGTTTACTCTCGATAAGCCGTCGATCGATAAGGGGAGTTACGCCGATGCCGATCGTTTCACTGACCCATATACGCGCGCGCACGGAAGTTACGTGATGACTGACGAATATACATCGGACTCCATTGGCAATCGTTTCGATTTCTAAAAAGTCTGAAATTTGAGAATACGTTTTAAATTTACAAATAATCGATTGTCCAACCAATCCACTTATTGCGAGATAATAATAAGACATTTATGATCATTCTCTCTAAACTCATACGCTCTGCGTCGAACATGCGTTTGTATAATCTGTTTTTCGATTAAGCCTACATAAAATTAGTCTGACTGCGGAATAATGAAACAATACTCGTATCAGAATGCTATAATTCCGATTCGCAAAGCTTGCAGTTCTTATTTTTATCCTAGGATGCGGCAAAATAATATTTAGAATACACTACAGGTTTGCAACTTCTTTCTGTCAAAGAGTATATATAATATACTAATTTAATAAATGACTAGTAATATGATGAAAATGGAAGAATTTAAAAACATAAAATGTCTTGTATTAACGTGATTACTATGTAAATACTTTACTGTAAATTACAGAACGTATGCTAACTTCAAAGCATTCTGCTTTTCATCACCGTTCTGAAGCACTCATCAATGCAAGAGCACTTTGTTTCAGCATGTTAAAGTGTCTTGAATATATATGCGGTATATCGAGAGGAAGCGACAGAAGAAAGCTTTCAATTACACTTGACGGCCAACAAATTGTTGGAGTACCAGTCACAAAGATGCTTTTACCGAAGGACCAATTTACCGGATGTCTATATTGCTTTATTATACACATTAATTCGTTACAATATTTATGTTAAATGTTGACAAATTTTAATAAAATTGAATAAAATTTTTATAAAATGTTTAGAAATTTTTATATATATTTAATTCTTCTACATGCATTACTATTATATCATACAAAAAATATTTCGCGTTTTACTGTGTTAAAACTTATAATAGAAATGTTCAGTGTGAAAGATGCTTAAAATCGGACCAACGTAGGATAAGATTGGTGGCCGAACAAGGGGAGATGAGGAAGGACGAAGGGATGAGGCCAGTTGAGGTTATTCGCCGATGTTGTGGTAGCCACAGTTTCAAGGTCGCCGAGATTACGACGAGGACGTGATCGTTGGGCCAATCAAAAACACACTATTACGCTGTTTTTTAAAAAATATTTCATACATTATTTTTACATGACATTTTATTCATACATATGCTTTAAGAGCTATAAATTATAATGAGAATATGAAAGTGACAAACACACGTTTTCTTGCTTCAACAGTGACATAATTAAAAAAATTATTTTTCAGAAAATGGAAAAAATCATTTTTCAACTTGATAGAAAATTATTGGTTAATCAAATAATATCAGTAAAATGAATACATTCTCAACATCAAATATTTAATTCTTAAAAAAAAATTTTTTTTAAGTTGTAACGATTTTAAAAGTAATTTACTTCTGATGATTGATAGGATAACGTTTAACTCATTCATGATAATAATTTAAAAATCATATTTTTTTTTAGTTGTGTTACTTTTAAAACGAGAGAGTCATATGACTTTATCCAGTTAATTTTTTATACAAATAAAATGCTTTATTAAGTACAAAAAAATTATCATTTTAATTTAGAAGTTGCCCTAACATATCTTATATAACCTAATTCATATAATATCATACAAATAATACAAATAATACAAGAGAAACGCATGGGATTTCTAGGAAATTCTTCTAATAATGTATAAATCATAGTAGCATAGTATTATGTAGCGCTACAAATTTCTCTATAAAATAAATAACGTAAGATTTTTTTAGTAATTACGGGAGATTTTCTTTTTATCGTATCGGAATTATGTAGACTGTAGAGAATTTCTCACATCAGATATTGCACGATAATGTTCGGGTTACGTTCTGCGAGCGGCAGGTATCGTGTTACTTAAAAATCACTTAACACGACGTAGGTACAAGCCTGAAATATTTGCATATACCGCGCCAAACGTGCCTCCAAACTCGCCGTTTCTCATCTTCGGCTGTGAGGGCCGGGATTGCGACCGGATCCGCGCGGACAACGCCGATTTAATGATCTAATATTATCGTTGACAGTTTGGAAGGGAGAAGAAGAGGGAGAGATGAAATTAGCATAACTGGCCGAGAAAGATGAAAACAAAAGTGGACAAATCGCGTCGCGTTGATCGCTGGGAAACCGCGCGTTGCGGCGTCGTGTAGCAAATAAGCTTCGTTATCTTGCGAGATCTCGCATTGGATATCGTGTCTCTTCTTAATTGGCGGGAACGAACAGGACCGAAGAGATTCTCGTACCTCGACATGAAATTTCTCGCCTTTAGCCGCGGATCATTACGGCGGAAGCTCGACAATTAATTATTTTTTTTGAAAAACTACCGCCCTGCTACACCAGTCCTCGCACTATTATTTATCTCACTACTTATGTATGTGAAGAATTTACTAAAGTATAAAAGCTTAAATATATATATGTATGTATTCCATGACGATAATTTCTCTCGTACTCTCTTTATGCATTATGTTAATATATTTCATTAAAAATATTTAAGTAAAAAATACGTTTAATATCAAATCGTGTGTACCAACAGTTAAACAGTTTTGAAAAATGTGGCGCTCACTAAAATTTCCGATCAGGGAGGAAAAGACCCAAGAGACTCGTCAGAGATAACAAACAAGATCATCCTTATGATAGACTCAAAGTATGCAATTTCTAAAACACCCTGCATGTAACTTGCATCATTTCCTCTCTCGAAGACATGACGAATCGCGTGTGTGCATGCACGCGAGAAATCCCCGATAACATAATAGCAGTAAGTAAACGATAATGACAAGAGGTAATTCCTATCATACTGTTACAGACGAAGCCACACTTAACTGGAGTACACACGACTTAATTGCATGCATCTCGGTCTAATACATGCAAGTATCTCTC
The DNA here is from genome assembly GCF_001594115.1 of Trachymyrmex septentrionalis. Taxonomy (NCBI): domain Eukaryota; kingdom Metazoa; phylum Arthropoda; class Insecta; order Hymenoptera; family Formicidae; genus Trachymyrmex; species Trachymyrmex septentrionalis. The sequence continues at coordinate 3,092,287 of NW_017305569.1, read as the reverse complement.
TTGTAATTACGCGTGTGAGAGCCGACGCCGCGGCATCGGATGCATCCCGCACGGTGTCGATCATTAGCCGTCATAAAAGTCCATAGCGCTCGAATGATTGCCGCCTGATTTACTAGCGTTAAATACTGGGCTTACACCCGACAGTCGTAAAATGCCGAAGAGGGCGGTTGACGACTTCTTCGGTGATGCAAGATGAATAAGAGTTAAGCGCGCCCACGCGTCTTCTTCCCTTTATAAGAGCGCTTCTATCCCACTGGATGCCACCTTCGATTCGTAAGCGTGTTAAAGTACCGTAAACTTGAAAGGCGAAAAGTATTCAACGGCATAGAAAAAGGCAGGAGACAGCAGCGTGACTTTCTCTTCCGCCTGGTGTTAAGTACTGCACTGACCGCGACGGAACAAATGTCGTACTATGTACTATCACCAGGTGGTTCCCCTGGTATCGTAGAAGCTTTATACGCAATCTTACATCGCCATGGCACTGTTCAAGTATGGAATCTTAGCGGTTTTGCAAGACGACAGCTTGGGCTAGAGCAACTCCAGAGCTGTTAGTTCAGCTAGAACGAGTTAAGCTGGAACTATGCTCTACCCATGGACGTAAATTAAGAGAAGGATTTAAAGGATAATTCTCTCCCCGAAACATTTCTTCATTTTTAATTATAAAAAATACAACTTTACCTTCTCTTCTCCGTTCCATTTATTACACCCATTTTTCTTTCTATTTAACTTTATTTTAATATCATATTTTTCATAATACTTAGCAATTAGTTTCCCATACGCGAGATATTTCTATGCTTTTTACTGAATTTTTAAAATGTTATTTCCTAGAAAGATTATCATGAATATGCATAATTTATTAACGCAAAAATGATTGTTTATGTGACAAGAAAATTGATATAAACGTGGCTCTATCTGTAACAAGTAATTTAATGTTTTATACTAAATTAAAATAAAAACAAATATTATAACTGTATATATTAAAAAACACTATAATTCCGATATAGTACAAGTTTCGGTGGTCATTTTTGAAGTGTGACTAAAATCTACTTCAGCGATCCTCTTAGAAATTTGTTAGCGTTAAGTCTGTCTATAAGTTCATGGTCTAATTTTCAGACTTCTCTTGAGCGCAATATACACTGTTGTTGCAGAGAATAGTGTTGTTAAAGCGAAGAGTACCTACAGCAATTACACATAATAGCATGAGATTATGTAAAATCATTTCAATAACCTTTA
>NW_017305569.1:3086773-3090954 GCF_001594115.1 Trachymyrmex septentrionalis | reverse complement strand
CAGCAATTACACATAATAGCATGAGATTATGTAAAATCATTTCAATAATTTTGAAATGTTGTATACTCGTTAGTAATTATGTATGCATCATAGTGTAATTTAGTTTCGTAATTTACTGCGTCATTGTTGCGCACTTGCAACAGAGCCTAAAATACGTATATGTAAGGTGTAAAGAGATAAAAAAAATAATAACAAACGCGAATTTCGTGTCGCCTTCACTTCGATTTAGGGGCAATTACAATTCATCAATGTCAAACATACATGGTAATATTTGCACAAAAGAGACAAGTTTTACCGAGTCTTATACAAGCCGTATTTAAACTCCTGCAGTTCGAGGGAACGATTCAGCAATACTTGGAATATATCGTTAATTTAACAGGCGCAAACGGCGGCGCATTCATGGAATTCTGTGGGAGCGTGGGTTAACTTTGTGATCCACTCTGACATTAACAAATTAACTAAAAGAAGAATTGCTGATAAATGGCAAAACATTTCTAGGAACTAACGGCAAATTCCTTGCTATTACGTTGTGTCGTATACTTTTATAACATATCTAGATATATCGATTAGAGACTTTAAGAGCGAAAGTTTACTTCTCACTGTGTTCAAAAGATCTCTTAAATGCCTGTAATTAATGTCGATAGAAGTGTGGGAAACATTGTAGCGATATTTACGAAAAAATAATGATAAAGTTTACATTTTACATAAAGTTTTCATAAAAAACGAAGCCCGTAAAAGTTAATCAGTGTCTGTTACTAGCGTCAATACTACTAGTAATGTTAATTTATTATATACCTGATATTGTGACTTTTTACAAGAAATTTATCCTGCGCGTTATCTTCAATACTACTGGTATTAATTTATTATTTCTTCGATCTGATGTGATTTCAGCTTTGTGTTATTATTCCCAATATTATAAGCAACTTTTCTAATAATAAATCTATAACGTATAGATCTGATAAATGTTAACGACTAGCAATGACAAATCATCAAGACAAAAATCGGCATTTCTAACTTATAATTTAACACGCGCAAATGAAACGCATCCCATGAGAAAATTACCATTTCACAAAAACGGTCCATTTTCCGCAGTCGTATCTATCTCTGTTACATATTTCGCAGATAAAGCCTTACTTGCCGCAAAATATATCGCAAAGTAAGTTCATAACAGTACGTGCTTTCCGGATACGAAATGTCCCGCTTCACCCTGGGTGAAGCCTCTTGAACGAGTCTACGCAATCGATCACGGAGCGGTGAAAGAGTCGAACGGCCACTCACACAATTCTCCGTCGACCTTGGGAGTTTGCTCTTTCTCTCCTAAATCCATCCGTTCCGCACGCGAACGTACAGCGTGACATGCGGCGTGAATCCTCGCGTCCGCCGACACTTGTAAACGCGAGTTTAAGAGCGGCGCGAGGCGGGGCCGAGAGAAAGAGAGAGAGAGAGAGAGACACCGTCGCGTCGTCGGGAACAAAGTGGCCGCGGTGTTCGCGGTATAACGGCCGCGTTGTTGCGGGTACCGGTTTGTCGCACGAGAATGCCTACCGTGAGTCACGTGAACACACGCGCACGTCGCGCGTCGTGTGCATCGCGCGTGCATCCGTCGGATCGCCCACGCACGCGGCAGCGAGTCGAGCGTGCAGGCGCGAAACGCGGCCTCTAATCGATGCGTGCGTGCATGCGTGCGTGCGTGCATGCGTGCGTGCGTGCGTGCGTCCGTCCGTCGAGCCGCGAATGATCGATCATCGTGATTATCGACGCGACACGGCGGTGGTAGAATCGCCAATGACGAAGCGCGTGTATTCCCTTCCGGGGCTGAAAATAGGGTTGAGATTAAGATAAACGATGCTGTTTGGGGACGCTACGTCATTATTTTTGCAATTCGCAAAATACATCGAGATATTCCATTAAAATCTATTAAAACGTAGAAATTGCAATTACTTGCCGTGCATCGTTAGATATCAAAACAGGAATGTAACGCGATCTATTGGGTTAAATTAATATTTTGTTATTTATATCAAAATATAAATCAATCCGTTTCTATGATTCATTTGAAAGCAAATCGTTCATGTACACTTAGTAATAATTCAATTTGAATCAAATTTAATATATTTTTTTGAGTAAAATTGTTTAATCTCATTGTTTTAATTAAATTGACGGTACATTAAGTAGAGGAGGAACGATCTATGGATTAAAAATAATTCAAATTGTAATAATTTACAACAGTGTGTGCATGAATATAATGTATATCAGTGATTATACATTAGAAAAATCAGGTGTTGTATTACGTAAGTTATTATTTCAGACATTGCGAATCATAAAAAGCATTATTTTTAAAATTACTACTTATACTACTTGAATATCTTTCTTTAACAGAGTTTTAACAATAACTGCGGTTATAAATTAAGCTTAAACAGTAACCTCACAAGGCAGAATTATCATTTACTGTTTTATTTGAAATTATTGCTTAGATACTGTTTACGATCGTCTTAACGTCGGCAAGCATTATTACTACTTCTGGCTAATACAACAATTATATTACATGTGTACTGCGACAGACTCACAATAAATACTTCTATATCGACTTAGGTGGAATAGTATCTTAATATTTATGAGCGTAGAGCGCTACTTATCATCAGCTCTAGGCGCACCTTTCTCTTCTCTTTCTCTCATCTGGAGTCTCGCTCGTACCTCGTAGAATATCGCGGAAGCCTATCGCGATCAGCGTTGCATCCGTCGAGCCGAGCGTGACTCGTAATGAAAGTTTGCAATTAGCGTCCTATGGCGCTCCAAGGAGTCATGGATAATAAGGAGCCCGACCTGACTAACCATTTGTTAAGATCTTTTAAATAACAGCCTGCGTGTAGCTCGAGGTGAGGCAGGTCGGTGTAACGTTACCACGCATATTTATCATAAATAAAATCTACACAAGCAAACGAAACAACGAAACTTCTGCGTTCATCCCACTTGATCCCGATAATTTGATAGGAAAGTTTCTATCGACATTCTTTTGCTACTTCATAAAATTTTTACGTGATTGCCATCGGAAATGCCATTCGGTCATTCAAAATTATACTTCAGTAATAAATTAATAAAAAAATAAAACAATATAATATTGTATTATAATATAAGAATAACAGAATATGAAAATATTTTAATATTCCAGGACGAACAAGTTATTTAAGAATCCTTTCGCAGCATGAGAAGCAGTGTCAGAACATGGGTACGCAGCCAACAGACAGATTACAAAACAATTTAATACGATTAGACTGTCTGACGGGCATTTTGGGTGCGGCACTGTCAGTCCGCTGTCAAATTTCCGTGTCAGTACTTTACAAGGGCAAGTCAAGGCGATCCATTACCATCGGCCAGTCCCCAACTGTTTGATTTATTCACACGGCACTTTACATTTGTTTTTCTTCCTTTGCATCGACATTTGTCGCCAAGTAATTATTGGTTGTTGTCAACAGTGATCTACTGTTTTATTTCATCTTCGAAAATAGTATTATTTATTGTTCTTGCTAATTTTGCAATTTAATAAACAGATCAGTTACAGTTCAGTTTCAATATGTGATCGCGATGTCCAGCATATGAAAAGAGAAATCAATGCTGTAATATATTTCAAGTTCATTTTTCTTGTAAGCTAAACTGACATGGAAGAGATATATCGGCAGAAAGAACCATTTATAGCACTTATAGTGTACTGTGATTATTGTACTATGAATGGAGTTCATGAATTGCATGAAACCCACTCGAAAAAATTTTTTTCTTTTTATATTATTTTCATTGTATCGTTTTATGTTTTTAAATCATCAATAAAATTCTTTATTTTATATCTAGACTTTAATTTATTCTTTTTCCTCTTATATCAGAATATATATTGCTCTTATGTTTCTTCCACTACTAGAATATATGTTGTCTCTACAGTGGGAAAAAGTTGTTAACTTTATTAAATTTAGTTCGTAGTAATTATTTAGTTCAAGTATTTCTATATTAAGTTAAATACACGTGAGTCATGTCAATATGTTATTTCTTTGAATTAACAAATATTATATTTGCTTGACAGCCCATGACTGCTGCATTTAATTGAATCAAGTAATATTTTTTTGGAACAGCAAATTCTTTTTTAACGTTTTTTTCAACTATCACTCAAAACCGTGCATACAAGTAACATACGTTTG
>NW_017305569.1:3084813-3086442 GCF_001594115.1 Trachymyrmex septentrionalis | reverse complement strand
CAAAATGTCATTAATAATTGGGGTGACCGAATGGCATACTGTAAGGCCAGTAGAGGGAGCCACATGAACGAAATCGTTTTTCATTCTTGACGCGGATACTTTTAGCTTCACAACAAAAAAAAAATTAATAAAAAATATCAATGTATGCTCATTTGATCGCATTTTTAAAAACGTACCAATAGATGGCCCACCCTGTATATATGTGATATGTATATATATATATATGTGTGTGTGTGTATCCGCAGTATATTGAGCCCAAGGTTCCCTAAGCCCAAATGATCGTGCGGATCAGTCATCCCTGCGGGAATCCATTCTGAGGATATAATTTCTATATCAATCAACCGCGAGAATATGATAATAAATTAGTATAACAAAATTAGATAAAATGTGAGTCATTTCAAAACAGATAACTGAATCTTTTCATCGTAAAATTACATGTACAACACAGATATATAATTTCTTGGTCCTATAATCATTTTACAGTGTAATACCTCTTTTTGAGAACTGGTGTTGAAGAAGAAAACTTTAGAAAACCTAAGAAGTTATTTTGAACTGAAGTTATCGGCACAGCTGAAACGATTCAGGAAAAGCTCTCACCGGACGTTTCTCCTCGTTTAATCGTTTAACGACCGGCAGACGTCTCTGCAGAAAAGTTAACTGCGGGTTCAAAACAAAAAGCTCCGAAGTAATGCTTAAAGGTGATCGATAAAATGTGAGAATGGCCGACAGTAAGCACACTTCAATATTCGTTTTTCAACAGCGACAATAGTTATAGTAGCGTAATTGTAGATCTCATTAAAATGGAAAAAAAAGTCTGCCGCATGGGAGACCAAATATCGCTTACGAAAATTATATTTGTCATCATTCTTTAAACTTTCTTTGCTCGACTAAAGAAACTGAATCTTTCGAAAAGAATTATTCGAAATTAACAAACACATCAAGATAAGAAATATGTGAAAAGTGAAAAAGAAATGAGTTGGGTCGGCCGCCACATGTTTGACGCCGAAGAAAAAGGAACGCCACGGAATCACGGGCGTATTTTCTCTTTCGTCGTGCCGGACCGCGCGATTCGATGCCCTGAAGTGTTAATAATGCTAATGCATTGACCTCGAGTGGAGCGTACTGGCGAGGCACATCAATATTCATTAGCATGGCTCGTCGTGCGCGCCGAATAATTGCGTTCGGACCGATCGTCGTGTAACCCACAAACCTACAATACGCATGAACATGCCGTTGCTTTTTACACGCGTAACATAATGTGCGTGCCCGTGTCTTCGACTGTTAAAAGGATTCCCTTTGACCATCGTGCGTATTTACACATCTGCGACATTTCCGTTCTTTGTCCCGACGTATCGTGACGCCTGATTAATGACGAATGTCAGATACTTGAATGAAGCTCCACAATACTTGTACCAATAAAACCCAATCGCGAATACATTAGCCATAGTGAGGCTCGTAAATCCATGCGATGAAATGACTTTGTCGAGATTGTCGTTGTCCAAATATGATGGAGAAACAATCGATAACTCAAATTAAATAGCTTGGAAACGAGAGTTATTGAGTATTAGAACGAGTATAACATTTTTGTGTGTTCAAAAGATGATACAATTTTTAATAAATGAAAAATGT
>NW_017305569.1:3065048-3074340 GCF_001594115.1 Trachymyrmex septentrionalis | reverse complement strand
TATATATATATATATATATATATATGTATATATATGTTTTACTGTTGTCATAAATTTCATCGTGAGAGTTCTCAATAATTTTAATTAAAAATTTATATAAATATGGATTTTATGATAAACAAAACAGTATTTCAAAATTGTCGTTATAATTATTTTTAATAAATATAATTTTGTTATTCCCCCGATATATAATTGTTTGAAGAACAAGAAGCTTAACAGTTAGTCATCATCAAGAAATCATTAACTATACGATCATACTGATCTCTCGGCCGGCTAAGCGTTCATTCATTCCAGAAGATCAAATTAACAAAGACAACATTATCAAAGGGGACAGGTTAACACTTCGGCCACATTACAATTACGAAACCGGCTTGAGCCGCAGGAATGAGGCTTTAAAGCGCCAAAGAAGCGCCGAAATCGCTCGATACGCCCACTCCACGCCGCCTTCGTTATAATTTATTCTGCGATCGTAATTATCTTTCTTCTTGACAACCTCGCCGTGACGCGAATCTCAAAATTCCATAGTCCGGTTTTCGAGGCGAGACACCTCGCTGTCGAGCGTGGCGAATCAATTTTATGCAAGTCGTTTATGAGCTCCTTACGAGCGAGGACGATTTCAACATGAAAAGAAAGAAAGAAAGAAAGAACAGAGGGAGAGAGAGAGAGAGAGAAGCTTGCGAAACATTAGTGCTAGAGTTAATCTAGAGTTAACTCGGCAAAAACTGCCAAGTTTGTAGTGGTTCCTGGTTTCATTCACAGAAACGAGAGACTATATTGCGAACTGGGAATTCGGATGAAATACTAAGAGATTTTACAACCGTGCGTTACTCCGTTTAAACTACGAATAATCGTTTGTGCACGAATAAGAATTTGTCTTCCAGTTATATATATCGCACTCTAGGGTGTTTGCAGCTTAAAATATATAATTTTGGAATTATCATAAGAAGAAAAGCGCAAATATATATCAAACTTATCTGTAAATAATTATTATATTTGTTTATGTATTTTTATGCATGTATTCCTTCTATATTTATGTACATATTACAATTACAATTATATTTGATATACTAAAAGACTTAAGGTAAAAGACTTAAGATAAAAAAATGGTCATTAGAAATTAATTTCATAAATGGTGAAAGAAAACGGCGACTTTTTGTAACTAAAAACTAATGAAGGGGGAGGAGCTAGAGCCGAGCTAGAGTAAAGTCTTTTCTGCAACTTTTTCACTTTCCTTGTGCATGCTTTTTGTGGTTGACCGACCGGTGCGCGCTCGACTTTCCCGGCGTTTCCCATTTCCTCGCTCGAGGCATCCGACTTTCGCGTATTACAGAATGTAACTCAGGAAAGTCCGACTGTTTGCGAAACTCCGTCCTTTCCGCAACGGCCGCAAAATCCTGCGGCAGCAAACGCCCATGGAATTTAGAACGACCGCTTACGTCACGCGATCAACAGAAAGATCACGATGACGTAGACACTAAATTCGGTAAGGGTCCTCTTGGCGAGGGAATGATTATTAGAGGTCGTAAAACTGGTTTTTCGAAATCGCCCTGGCGCCGGGCAACGCCGGCTCGCTTGCATTCGCGTATTTAATTCACGACATTGTGCCGTACCGTAATCTGTCAGACACGCTCGGTTTCATTCAATATTCCATTTCTTCGTTGTCGCAAATAACACTGGCGTCGTAACGAATACGAATGCCGGGTATACATGTATTTTACATACGTAACAGCTACAGCTCTTTATTCCCTCGCAAATTACGTGTTACAATTAACTGCGCACGTTCACAGCATTATAATTAATTGCAGCGTGTGCATCAATTAAATATGAGTATATTTTAATTAGGCTTGATTCTAATTAATATTAAACTTACTAACTGCAAAACAATGATCTCTTTTTGTCTATCGATCGCCTCATGATTTCTTTATGTAATTAAATGTAAGATCTATGTTTATATTATTTAAAGTTAGAAAAGTAATTTAGACGAATATTAGTCAAAAGTATAGCTTCTGGTTTAATAATTTGTCTTGATTCATATTATCTACAAACTGGCTGCTAATAATAAATTTTGTTTCTTTATTTCAAAAGCGACATAATTTAAAAAGTGTAATTTCCAAGTTATTACCATGAATGAGTTAAGCAAACGTTATCTCTCTATCAATCATGAAAAAGGAATTAACTTCATAAAAAATCGTTACAACTTAATAAGTAATAAAAAAAAGATTTTTTGGAATGAAATTACAATAACAAAAGTAAAAATTAATCATGTTAAGAATATATTCTTTTTTGCAGATATTATTCGATTAGGCAATAATTTTCCGTCAAGTCGAACAATTTTTTCCCTTTTTTGGGAAACTTAATTTTTTAGTTACCTACGTCACTTTTGAAGTAACGGGACGATATACCAAAACAATCCCGTACAATAGTCGTTTAATACACGATACGTATGCTTGTGCGAGATGCACATTTCTACAACGCGATTCTTGGAAAGACTATTTCGGCACGTTTGTGAATTTTGGGAGTCGACCTTGGCGAGTCGCGACGTCTTGCGTTCTTGAAGCTTTCTTCAAAAAAAAAAAAAAAAAAGGAAGAATCTACGTAACTGCTGCTGCGGTCAACTAAGTGGACGATTGCGTGGAAACGAGAAGCGAGTGAAAAGTTCGCCGGATGAACGAGGACACTCGAGAATCGCTCCCAGATGAATGGATCCGCCTCCATTCCCGGTGATTTGCGCTTCACCTCATTTGCATGCCAATTAATTGGCTACAATTACCGGAGAATTTATGACGCCGTGGATGTTCCTGTCACCATAATCCTCGTCGGGGCACACCCTTTTCCGTCTCGTCCATTCGTCGAGTATTGCCGATAAAAAATTATTGGCATGATACCCTTCGGCGGCGGCTTGTACATAATTTGTTCAACAAGGTGAGAAGCTTGGGAGAAATTACGTCTTTTTCATATTCTCTCTGCGACAGAAATTTTCCCGTCTTTAAGCATCGATAGAAATTTATACCGCTGATATATTCGTTAATGACATAAGTGTATATGTAAGTGTATAATTTGCATCGTTTGATGAATTATTAAGAGTTCTACTTTCCTTTCATCTTCGTTATTAAAGTTTAAATATTGTTTAAACTCCAATGGATCTTTTCCCATTAAATTTCTTATTACTTTACTTTATCTCGCTAAAGTTATCTCGCTTTCAAACACTCTCGATTTTCTCGAATTAATTCTTCCGCGCTAGTTATACATAGTTAATGTTCGCCAATTCTGTATTTTACTCAGACATTAAGTATTATCTTTAAGTATTAGTAGCAGAAAGCTGAGCGGGTGGGACTAGAATAGTGCTCAATGTAATCTAGATCTAAAAATTCCTACATTCCCTCTCTTCGCTTTTTTACGAGATGAAGCAGTCAGTTGTAGTCCTGCATTGTGTACTAAATTTAAGACTGCTCAATCTTTAAGGATTAAGTATCTATATATTATAGATCTTTACAGATCTACATCGTTTCTCATTGCTCACACGCATTTTCGCAGTCCAAGGCCAGGTTTCACTTGTCACTCATGTTACTCATTGAAACAAATTGCCATTTACAACAGACATAAGAAGACCCAACACTATTTTAGCACAGAGGCTCTCAATGTTTTCGTGCTGCGCCAGTTTATTAGTTTATGCTAATAGGATAAATATTATTTTTTAAACATTATTTTTAAAATATATTATATATATTGAAAAAAATTGATCTTTTAGAATTTTTTTTCTCGCTCTTTATTCAACCTTCATCAAATGTTTGAGCACAAAACTTATTTCAGAACTATATTAAAATTAAACTCAAACGGCGAAGCACTTAGATGCATGACGTAAAATAAACTATCGAGAATCAATACATTTAACACAATGGCCAAACATAGTTTTCTTCATTGTCGAAGGAGATAAGACTCGTGAGATATCCGGTCAGTAACGAAAGCAGAGCTATCGATTTATTTGCAAAGTCAGGATGATGGTATGGTAATCAACGCCGCTTTCCATTTTTGCCATTATGTGCGCATATGAGTAAAGAGTCTGTCTCCTCTTTTTCCTTGTAGCTGGCACGTCGCCAGGGATACTTTATCGAAGTCCTATCTGCTCTCGTGCACAATGCGTATTCGACAAATGAAAATTCCAATACTAGAGTTCAATACTAAAGAGATCCGGAACGGTACGTTCGCATTCAGTTCGCGTAATTTTGTCACTTTCTAATTTTGCGAGCAGGCATTGAAATTGGAGAATATAACGTCGTAGAATTAAGTTAAAAGAAAACCCAGCGTCGCTTGCCGCATGCAAAAGCGGCATTCTTCGACGCGCAAACAGTACCGTACCTGTCACGGGCCGTTATCTAATCGAGCATGGGCCTTATCGCTACCCCCTCTCGTACCGTTTCTTATTCAAACATGACCTCCCTAGAATCGCGAGTCGCTATATAAAAATTACACTCAGTCTTACTACACTATGTTTCTGGTCTCGCAGAGCAGCACGATGTAAAATGCACGTTCGTGATATACGCGATAGTAGTCACGCACGAGATTCTCATTCGGTGTACATTTTGTTCCAGAAGTATCAAGATCACCGGCTTCACCGAAGACAATGGCGGTATATCAATTCTCGTTTATCGTCTTCGTAGATCCGAGAGATAAACAAGCAACTCGAGAGATTGCATGTTATCAATGCTTTTCTCTGGTAGTGATAATTGATACGTACGGTTTTTAAATTGCAATAATCTTTATGCTAAATATTACTGCAAAACGTGTACATATATATATTTCATACGCTTGACATTAATTGTAAGCAATGTGATGTAAAAAATAAAATAACTACAAAGTAGAATATCGCAAAAACCTATTTGCTATCACTAATCTCTCGCAATAATAAAACTGTAAAACTAAATATTTGTGGCAAGTTGAAAAATCACGTATATAAATTTTCGTTCACTTGTAACTAACTGTAGTCGTGAAATTAAAGAACAAAAAAAGTTACTGAATTGAGAATACAGATTGAAAGTCGAAACAAAGAATCTCCTCGCAGCTTTCCGACGTTCAATCCTACGCAATTTCACAATCTTATCACCAGATAAATCCAAGTAATTTCATCTATTCGGAATGCTCTAAATATTTCCATCGCAATTTCAGACACTATTGACGCTGAGAATTCACGTCGCTATTTCGCCAGGTGAGATCGTAATGTTTCTCACGCAACGCAGCGACAGCTTGGAGCACTTGAAACCTAAACTGAACTGCTTTCCGCCGCGTGCAGTTCTTCTGCCGGCGTTGAGCAATAATCGTGGCAGAAACCGGGCCTTGCATCCCGCGTAAACGCTGAGTGTATCTCAGCCGCCGTCGAAGAGAGACGTCAGGAATTTCTCTTCCTCGCTAGAGCTATATACATACATACGCACGCCGCACGGCGAATTTAGAACGCAACAAGAAGAAATCGCGACGGGCGATACGGGGAAGGAAGGTGCGGGTCGACAGAAGACAGAGAAATCGAGGGAAGAAGGAACGCCATTTTGATACATAACAGACATTTGCCCTGCCAGAGCATTTGCACGTCTAACGGCAACGCCGAGAAGAATTTGCATGTCACAGATATGAAAAAGATATGATATAACGTTTCCTCGGATATTCCGATGTAAATGCAAATTTGCTATTTATTTGGAAAACCCTGTTCCTCGTGGATTTTATCGTAGTAAAATATTGCCGTATAAAAGATTTCAGTATAATGTAATGTTATTAATACGCTTCAGAGTTGCCATAATATTTCTCTGATTTCCAGCAAAATTTCATGACTTTTCCTAGTTCCCTTTTAATAATACTTTCAAATTCTTTGTATTTTCACTCTGATTAGATAGAAATCAAATATTTTGTTGAGAGAGTAACTTAATATAGCGATATAAATTACTATTACTGTTGGTGACATGGCTTGCATTTAATTGTCAAGTTGATATTTCAAAACTGAGTAGGTGCAATGTACTCATGTTAAATCTTTTTTACGAAAAATTTTAATTTTCCAGAAAATTTTGTAAAATTCTCTTTTGCTCGATTTCCCTGGCCGTTTTCAATTTCCCTGATTTTCAATTTTGCGGCAACCCTGCACTTTTATATTTGTAGCAATAATAGGTAACTTAATTTCGATCTAAAAAAATAAATATTTGAATTTAGATACGATGGATTACAATAAATTTATTTTTACATATTTAATTTTCCTAGAGTATTCAACAACTAAAAACACTTCAAAAATTATACACGCACATGTGATGTGTAATGTAAGTATAATTTGAATACAAATAAAATAGAAGTACACTGAAAAAATAATGTTATACCAACAGCATTATTTTAATTGAAAAAAAATAATTTTATTGATTCAATACAAATATTAATGAAAACAAATTTTTGTTAAAAACAAAAGCGTGACATATTTGTTTCATTAATAATATTATTGTGAATGAACAAAATTATTTTCAATTAAAATAATGCTGTTGACGTAACATCATTTTTGTTCTACAATCGATTTCATTATATACATGAAAACCGATTCTAATAAAATCCATAATTTTTCATGTATTATTCAAGTATTTATTTGCCGTATATTTATTTAAGTGGCAATCTTGAAATATGTGTTTATACAATACCTCGTACAACGGCACATCGCGATTACCACTAGCCTTATCAACTGTAATCGCACATCGGTACAAGGATCAACACCAAGAACTGACGCGTTGAGAACCTGAACATCAAAGAAGATCTACGAGCACTATATGGATGTATTCTCTCTTTGGAGGCTGTTAAGAACCCCCAAGGATTACCTTGAGCGAGGCGGGATTAATCCGCGATTCGAGATCGTCAGTCAAGAATGGAACGGACACCGTGATTTAAATATCTAAAGCACATATCGCGGCGAGGGAAGACATACGATCGAAGAGGGGACAAAAAAAAAATAAGGCGGTAAGACGTACAACGAAAGAAGTAAGAGGGAAAGAAATCGTACGCAGTTCGTATTGTACCTCATTGGTGGAGCCGTGACCGTTCATCTTGCCGTCACCTCTGGTATCCCATTACCGGTCTGCGGCGAAACACTCCGAGGATCGTTCACCTCCCTGCATCGGTTCTCGAAAATGGCGCATCTCTCGTCCTTGGCACACGCGCGCGCGTTTTCGCGAGGACTCTCGATTTTCGAGCGTGTACGCCAAGGTCGCCGTTAACATCGAGGTCGACGACCCTCGGCGGAGATTTGCATCGATCCGAGGGGTAACGAGAGATCGATCGCAACGAGAGACGACCGGTTACTCGACGCAGGCGACTTATCTCCTTTACGAGCAGAAGAATGTGGAGTGGCCGAGGAACCGTTGTCTCGAGTACTGTCCGCGATCCCTCTCTCAACAGCGTTCACCGCGAATCTTTGTACCGTTCGATATACCGATCGATCGATACGGATCACTCGCCAAAAAGTGCACCTGTGCGTACCAGAGACGGTACGCTTACAGTTTACATCCAATAAATCGTTATCTTTGACCGTCACTGATTTACGACACATTCACATTGCTCCGACAATTGGAAGAATCGCAAGCAAATCTCTCATCGATAACTTCATCAATGAATCGTTCACGTGAGATCGTCTCAAAGGCGAGCCCGCAAAGGTGGGCCCGTTTTAGGTGGCAATTTTCGGAGCCGGTTTTCTCGCCGGTCGCGTGTGCCGGTCTCGTCACACAGGACCTCGAAACGAAGCGAGGACCGCGCGCTACGACGGCGAATCGATCTTTCCCACGTCCTTCGCGTCGGAGCGCTCTTCGCGGACTGGAGACTTGGAGTGCGCCGCGGCGCGCCGCGCGTGCACGCCGCACGGAGCCCATCGCTATCGCCGCAGGTAGACACCCCACCAAATACGCCGCTTGAAAATTCGTTGCCGCAAGTTAATAACCCGTTCTCGTGTACACGATGTTGCGGCATGCGCGGGCGGCCGCCCTGTGCGTTAACATGTGCCGATCTCATAAAACATGCCGAGGAGAGTTTTTAAACCTTCGACACCGACAATCCGGAAATGTAATTTTGGAAGATACTGAACTTAGGCTTTGTAGATATTTTCTTTTTTTTTTACGTACGTGACTCAACTCGATTTACGAAGGAAACATTTGTTTCGAACGTTCTGAACGAGAGAAATTTACATGCATTTGCCTTTCGAGAAGAAGAAGATAATTTTACATGTGTAAAACAAATATATTTGGATAATATTTTATGTATGAGATCTAGCATTTTTTAAAAATTATTTCTACATAGGGACAAAGGGTATGGTTCGCCTAGCGCTATAAATCTTTCGAAGAATTTGATTGACGAATCGGAAGAAAGAATTATACTAATTAATCATAAAATACTTCGAAACATTTGTGGCATCAAGTAAACTGTATAGTGATAAAATATTTTGCAAACAACACAACTTCTATCTGAATTCTGATAGTGTTTACTGATCCAAAAGATATTTTTATTAAAAACTACCTTGTGTGTAAAAAATTCAAAAGAGTTATTTTCTTTAATACTTTTTAAACGCATTTTTAGATATAATTAGAATACATATTTTATTATAAATAACATTTACACCACTGAATTTACGTCTCCAGATCTCTCTCGATACTAGTTCCTTTCAGTCTAATCCGATCTCGAATGCCGATTGTAACCGTTATCAGTCATTAATCTGTTCGCGCAACACACGACACGGCGTAGCGAGTGTCACGACGGGAGACGCTGCGACATTTTTTTTTTGCATCTCCCTCGTTGCCAATCGCCGTTCGATTCTCAATCGATCGGTTCAATCACCACGGACTCGGCGGACTTCAATCCCGTTACAACCCTCGCACGCGATCGCATCGCATTTTCCCTTCCGCGATCCGAAAACGTGCGGTCGATACACGTCTGGATGATGCATGTGCGTGCATCGGGATCACGACTCAGCTCGGAGTAATTCGCGTACAACGATGAGGACAAAATGTCACGTGATCGTTTAACTTAACGCGTCCCGCATATAATTCATTGTTTACGCTGAATCATAATAATTGCCCTTTCGTCGAACGCGTGATTACGCTAATTATACGCCACGTCGCGGCGATCGTACGAGTGGAGATGTCAGATGAAGCATTTTATGCGTGCAAGCGGTTAAAGTTCACGTACCATTAAATGATTAACTAACGGGTTGGTTTTTCCTCGCGGCACAAAAATTGTATTTTATTCTAACTAACGAAACGGTAAACTATCGAAACATAACGGAAAAAAA
>NW_017305569.1:3064527-3065016 GCF_001594115.1 Trachymyrmex septentrionalis | reverse complement strand
TATATATATATATAATAAATGAGCCTATAATCTTGAGAATAACTTTCGATGTGTTGCTATCCAATAATGAAATTATGAAAAATTAATGAGGAGAGAATTTTTTTTTTGCTACTTTTTACAATCCTCATTATATGCTGTAGGGACTGATTGCCCGTAATTTCCTGAATTCACTTAACCAATAACGTCTCAAAGCGTCCAGCAGAGAGTCATAGCTGCTTCTCAATGCGGAAGGGTTCAGCCTCAAAGGGCAAATCGATCTTGCCGCAGAGCCGATAATCCGGCATCCCCGTCAAAGTAAACGAACATCACACACAGGCAGGTCTTACCAAGCACGATCCGACTCTTCTTCCCTCCCCCTCCCCTCCATACATCCCTCCTCATGTGCTTCTACCCTGCGGAGATCTCCCGTGACCTCACGTACGTTTATGCGAACCAGCCCCCCACCTCCCCCGCCAAGTTTTCCCCGATCGAATGCGACCACCATTACGA
>NW_017305569.1:3059340-3064427 GCF_001594115.1 Trachymyrmex septentrionalis | reverse complement strand
TTATGCGAACCGGCCCTCCACCTCCCCCGCCAAGTTTTCCCCGATCGAGTGCGACCACCATTACGTTATGTACCTGGTCTCATAGGAGAACCTCGGGTTAATATCAGTGCAGCTGCATCGCCATACTACCGTGCGCGGCAAGATACAACGGCCTAGGGGTCAGCAGGCGGGAGGGGAAATGCCGGGATGTCGTGGAGAAGGGGTCTACGACATTGCCTACCGTCTGGTTTCCCCGGTTCTTGCCGCCTGTTTACAATCCTGGAAGCTCGAACCGGGTACACACCGCTGGTACCGCCAGGTATGGTAGCTATCGCCGGTTTGGTACTTGGCGCGGTTTACAACGTTGGGTTGGACGATGCTCCACGATGCTCCGGAGAAAAGCCTCGGCAAAGTTCAGGGCACTAAAAGGGCTCGCCTACAGAGAGCGTCGGCTGGCTACCAGTTCGCCGGCGGAGAGCGGAGAAACAAGGACGTATCGTGGGTTTAAGATTACGGGTGATGATGCCTCGATTATTCGTATACAAGCTTCCAATTTCAATATGCTTTATGCTGGAATCTCCCGAGCGAATCCTGAGAGAATCTGACGATTATTATATTATTCAATAAAGAGATTGTATTCAATATATATTGCATTGTTAATAATCTACTGTCGTTTCGAAAACTTGGCGTATTGCTACGTTCTGGAATTGTAGGTAGGACCTTGGGATCATGGTAGGAACCTTTGGTTAAAATCTAAACTCCTGATATATGAAAATTTTTTTCCTTTCTTAACAACTTAAAATAATTTAATCTTACAGTTCGTGTACTTCGAAATACGATAAAAATAATCAATTTTCAATTGGTCACGGATAAGAACGCTCTTATTTGAAATAAGTTAGCTAGAGATCTCGAACGCGAGAAATCTTGATATTTCGAAAGAGTGTACGGGACGTGAGGATCATCAAGGATGACTTCGTATGCAAGCGAAGTAGCCTGGAGGTGTGCGGAGATTTCGGTACCGATAAAAAAAAAGGGAGAGTACCGGGCGGGGTGGAGAAAAAGGTGGTTCGCACAGGGACGTGGCGAGAATCGTATGACCTTCGATCTCGGAGGAAATCTCCGGTTCTCCATATCCGACGGATGATGTCGTTCGTTAGTTCGTTCCATCGGCCAGCGGCTCTCAACTCGCTCTATCTGGAATTCCAGGAGGAGCGGCCGAGTTACGATGATATCAATACCTACTCGCGAGAGATACACCCGCAAGGGAGGAGCACGCCATATCTCTCGCGATACCATTGTGGTGTACCAACGTCTACTCTACGAGTACACTGTCTGCTAAAAGTTCCAAGAGATCTCGCTAGAGAAAATTGCGATTTAAATTGTAATTCTCTAAACTCAAATTCAATCAATCACGAAGGTCCAAATTGCATCAATGTTATTTTAACTTTAAGCCAAATTTAAAACACTCTCTCTCTCTCTCTCTCTCTCTCTCTCGGCTGAGAGAGAGAGAGAAAGAGGAAAGTTTGAAAGTCTCACTTAAAGTCAAAATAACGTTGGCGCAATTGGACCTAAAATAATTGAAATTGTCGGTTCCGGAGTTCAAAGTCAATGAAGGAATCGTAAAGTACCTACTAGTAGCCGTCTAATGTTTTATCACCAGCCAATCATTGTACACCAACTTAAATTTCCCTCGGTTTATCGACATTTTCCGGCCATTACATTTCTTATTCTTGTAACTGAAGTGTAAAAGAGAGCACGGCGTCATGGTCGAGCACGTCGAGCAATATGCTGAATATATTCAGCACGCGATCATTATTTACACCGCTACCATAATCCGCGGCGATTAGGCGCGCTTATCTGCGACGGAGCAGAGAATCAGCGTTGCCTTGAACGACGATTTCGAACTACCCTGAAATATAAACACCGTTCCTCTGAAATAAGAGCTTTTTCGCACCGAACGAACGCGTTCAATATGACGTGCTCGTTACTTTCAGCTCCCGTATCGCTATTGCGCCCTGGGTCGGAGGAGATAAAACCGCCGGAACGGGCCGGAATTCCATGTGTGTCACGTTTGCGCCGTGCGTTTTGAAATTCGAAACAGGTCTCGCTTCCTTCCAGGAGCTACATTGGCCCAAAGGGCAAAACCGCGGCTCATCTCTACGTGGTATTGTTGCTTTTATCGACCTCTTCTCCTCCTCCGCGATATGATGTAATTCGTCACACGCGTCTTCGAGATTGTGGGATATTCACCGCGTCTCTCGTCACCTTGAACTTAAGATACCGTGTATACCGATAGAAGACTTCACGCGTATCGGCTCGTGTATAAGCTTCATACGAGGTATCGTACTTCTAGCTAAGCGAGTGCGCACGTTTACGCCAGTGGCATAGAAGAGTGCCGTTGCATCATTTGATACCGCATTATGTCACAATGCGCTGTCGCCGTGAAATTTAATTAATTGGCACTTGAAATTACACATTAATACAGTTCTGGAATTAACGTGAAATTAACACTCAAAATTCAAATTAATTATGAAATTATTAGAGCAATTTAGGTAATTGAACACTCTCTTATGTATTTATTAAATAAAGTTTTTACATTTATTATTAGTTATTTATTACGCGTAATAACTCTCGTTCATCGTCTCCGTTTTTGCGACCGTTTGCTCAAATCTTTCTCATTTCTCTATAACTATCGCGAACCTCTATGGCGGATATGATGTAGTATTTTTACGACCCGGTCGGCAGGCAATTATGCGTTTTTCATCGGGAGAAGAGCAATGACGCTCGTCTGCCGCTCGTAAGCGTAATGAGTCCGCGTTACTAATGATCGTACATTTGTAATCACGTCGAAGGACCGGATGCCGCCGGATCCGCCGATCAATTGACGATACTTATGACGACCTTGGCAATTACTACGAACCCGTTTATAACCCTCTAACATTTTTTCAGGGTGCACAAAATGTCACTTGATCGTTATCGTTAATTTCGCGGTAACTTGAGCAGGCAATGGCGACTATTTTGGAACAGCATGATATTTCGACGTCGAAGGACACCTTATATATTCAACACAATTCTCATAACAAGCTCGTTCCATCAGTTGCAAATATATTCTCATTAAAATAATTTTTTACATTAAAATTTTTAGGACGTTCTGATAGATCAATTTGCATTATTAACACATTTCATACCGCCTCAACTTTAGACTGACTTGTCCATCGGTAATTTCATTTGTTTATTATAATTGTTTTAAAAAAGGAATTTCGTATTGAATTGAAAACTCCAAATTACATTGTTCGAACAAAAAGCAACTTTTTCTTCTCTTCGAAGTGCTATAATGTATACCCTGAATATTTTATCACACTAAACAATGTCCTTAACAGAATTTGCGTAGCGCATCAGAATTTTTAGATTTGAGATATAATATTATAGCATATTGGAGCAGGTTTTTAATCACTTCATCTTACTAAAAATCCTGATATCCTCAAATTCTGATAACAGCATGTTCAGTACAAACAAATCTTTAGACCGTATACTATAACATTTTGAAGAGAAAAAGAATAATTTTTTACTAAACTGCGTAATCATATATCCACACATGGTCAACATTTATTTTATACTTACATTTCTTTTTTATAAACTAAACATCAAACGACCTAGACAGAAAGTCTAACGCGGATCACGCGACATGGAGTCGTAATAAGAAATATTTTATCCTACGGATTGTCAGTTATATATAAATTAAAATGAATGTTTAAGCCCAAAATCATAAACCACACGAGCGTAATTTCCTGGCGGAAATAATGTTAATAACGTTTAGCTAACTTTTTCCTAGCCTACGAGGGTAACCGCGCGCCCTCGCGTTACACGGTCTGACAACATTCGCATGAGCCAGGGATTACGCTTCCTGAACGCTTATCCACCGTTATCCCAAGGTAACGACAGGATTAATCTGCCCTTTCCGGCAAAGAGTGCCGGACAACAAAGCGGAACGACCGCACCCGCTGGTTTTACCGGAGGAAGTCGTGCTCTTCTGCCTGCACTCGGCATGCACCTCTCGTGCCTGACACACGTTCCTCTCCATGTCCGGCAACGTTCATCCACCCGTCGACACTCACAAGAGTCAGACCTGATACAAGCGCGTGCTGGAGACGCGCATACGGGTACATTCGGCTCTTCTCATGCGCGAGCGTGACATAGGAGTACTTGGAGATACGAGAAAGGTAAGGTAAGTAAGGCTCGTGCCCTGCCCGCCCGGTGACTGAACCCACACAGCATTTCACGTAAGGAGCTCACACGCACGTACCAGTACATGTACACGAAACCGGCGTACATACACGCCCGCCTGGTCGAGACGTCAGAGTGAAGAACCGTTCGGAGAACCGAGGATCTCCATCAGTTAAGATATCGACGTACATTTTGGATTAAAGCGTGCGACGGAGGTTTAACTCCGCGTACAGATGAAAAACGGATGGAAGCTAATCACTAATCCGCGCTATTTTGTTATCGCGCCATCGACCCCTAGGCCGTGGGAAAGATGATTATTACTGCGAAAGAAAGAGGTACGATTGCGAAATTATGTGACGTTAACAGAGATATTAAATCTCTTGATGCTTGTTATAGCTTTCTTATTATCGCTAGCTTTCTATTATCTTAGATACTTACAGAGACTTAAGGCTCCTCTGACTATTCATCACGGGCCTTTAGATTGATGTCATTAGAAGCGAGAAAACACGTAAGAAAAATTTTTGCAAAATATGTTAAAATAGAAATACTTTTCAATAAAACAATTTCTATTTGATAGAGTATACTCGTAAAATACTTCAATAACTCTTCTTTTATTTCGGAATAAAATAAAATATTTCAATTAATCTCAATTTAACAGCTATCATACATAGTTTGTTTTATTTCCTAGTTAAACATAATTCAATTTCAAATATATGGTTATTTATAAATTAGCGGAATACAAAAATAATTTTCGATATATTATTTTACAAATCTATTTTATCAATTGCGAATATGATTTTATTAAAAAGTACATTTTAATATAATTTGCAAAAATTTTCTTTATAAAAAAATTACAAGATAATTGGCTTTTACAAGTACTTGTA
>NW_017305569.1:3052298-3059305 GCF_001594115.1 Trachymyrmex septentrionalis | reverse complement strand
TATACTGTGTAAATTATTAACTATATAAATAAAGTTACATTATAATATCCCTTTGTTAATTACATAAAATAGAAATAAAAAAATTACATACAAATTAAATATACAATTTTACATACTAAAATCACAGTGTTTCTTGTTTATGCGTGACAAAAATCGAAAACAGATGCACGCAATCGTTATCAACTTGAGTCTAGGCTCAGCGCATCTTCCAAAGGGTTTGTTTAAGTACCAGGAAGTAAGCGGAAGATCGCTGTTAGGGAGGAGAGGGGCTCTCATCGTGTACGTGGAAGTGTGATCTTTGCTCCAGTCTGTCATAAACCTTCCAAGAAGGAGCGTCTTGATTACAAATGTCGCGCTTAGGAGAAGTGACATATTCATGACAGACTAATCGCCGCGTTTGCATTTGTGGAACGCTCGTTCGTATTTGTCACGCTGGAGAAACACAACTATATAAAAGAATACCCATAAATAAAATTACGTACCTTGTCCTCACATGTCTTATGGCAGATGTACTTGCACACTGAAATAAAAAAAAATATGTAAATAGGTAACACGATGATTATAGAATATAGATTTTTCAATCTTAATTTTTATTCGGTATTCATTTTTATAGTTAAATTTTGTTAAGTTTAGTTAGTTTTTTATAGATGAATTTATGTCGTTTAGATTTATACTTAAGTAAGATTTATACTGAAATAAATTTTAATTAGACGGTAAGTAATTTTGTTTTATTTCATCATTAGCACACGTTGCAAGTAATGACTTATTAAAATCATCATTATTGTAAGCATTATGATCACTTCTTCAATCTACGCGGCATGTTAACTTACAATCATGCTAATTGCCTACTAGTAAATACAGCTGCGATCAGCCCGACCCAGCTTTCACGCGCGTACACAAACGTGCGTATGATCGAGAGTGCATCTACATTAATCGTAGTAATCATCTCGTGTAATCTAGAGCAGAGCAATGAAACGTAATACCAGTAATAACGCTAATAATAATAATAAAAAGAAAAATGTAGAGTTTCATCCCTGCAGCGATTTTGTTTTAACCGGCACTCTCAGAAGCTTCCGTATCAACGATTGATTCGAGAGTACTACCGACGAGAGCCAGCTGTTACCCACTTCTTCATTGCCCTGAAGGGAATGATGTTATCGACTCACCTCTGCAGCAGGAAGCTTGCTTGATCACCGCCTGGTGGCACAAATGACATGGTCGTGGTTTGCGCAATTGCTTCGTGCGGAACACGTGACATTGGGGTTCAAAGTCACTCTGAAACACAGCAAAAGGAGGCTCCAATTATTGCGGTGATCATTTCGGCTGGTCAAAAAAGGAAGCATCATTGACCAACGCCATTTCATGCTTTTTGCGACCGACTTTTTTTGTCGACATCGATCAATTAGTCGCAAGAACCTTCCCGAGCGATTAACCTCGTTAAAACACGGTATTATAAATGAGGAGTCTGTTTAACAGAGGTGGTACTTGAAGGGGAAACGCCTCATGCTTGAAACGAGGTCACAGATTTCAAGTCTTGACTCCATTCCTGAACACATTATCGTGACGAAGTATTTATAAGCATAATTTATTAGACTGTACAACCAACATCAATGTTGAAACACGAATTTATCTATCGTATCTAACATAACATTTATATCATTCTAAATATTTATAAAATCTTAGTGTATCGAACTAAATAAACTGAAACTAAATGATTTTATTAGTCTGACGCTGTTTAATACTTCTACTCCATACTAGGAGAATTTATCAACTCTGGATTGATCTCAGCGTAAAAGAAGAAATAAAAAGATTTCTTAATATCAAAAAAATTTTAATGAATTATATGAAACCACAACACTACTTGTATAATCGACATAACGAACTTTTCGTAGAATAAAAAATCAGAATGCAGTGAGCGCTTGCAATACTGCCGGCGCGTAACGAGCTGTTACAATTAATCACATAACAAACCAAGGATCAGCTCCACTTAATCACTGCTCCGAGAATCTCTACGCGCGCGTTTTGCGGCAATTATAATCATTCTCATGTGTGGCTTTTCCGCGGCCGCAGATGGGAGAAGGCTTTCGAGCGTACGGTGCATAAATTGAGAAAACAGAACAGCCATTCATTAGGATCGCGTTTATCCCCGGATACGCTGCCGGCGAAACGTTCTATGACTCCAGTACGACGGACAACCTGTTAACAGTACTTAAGCCGATGCGCAGCACTCTATCGGGGGAGGTGCAGTTCGCGAAGTTATGCGCAAATAAGCGCTCGAGGCGCATTGCATCTTCCGTGAAGAAGCGCGGCCTCCGATTACGAACACGCGATGCACGTGGTCCTCTTCTTCGAGAAATATCCCGTCTTTTCACCCACGTTCGATCGAATCCCCGCGGAGGAAAACGCGAATTTGAATACGAATTACGGTGCCGGCGAGTCGCGCTCCATGAAGCACGAGTGAGCAATTGCATGCAGATTGTTCGCAAATCTATATAGGAATGTACTCTCTTAAAGCAAGAACATTCTACTATGGATGGTACACACTTAAGTATACGCTACGTACTTTTTAACAAAATGATGAAAAATTATGAAAAATTACAGATTTTTTAATTGCATTTGAAAGTAATGCAAAAAAAAATTGGCAGTGATTTGAATCTCCTAAATGAAAAATGGATGCACATTGGCCTAATGGGCATCCATTGAACGTCCTAAGAGGAATCTCAATGTAATGGGGACTCATTGGATATCCAAAAGATGCTCTGAATTTTTCGGATGGACGTCAAATGGGCAATATCTATATAATATTCATTCTTACACAAAAAGTATAAATTTCCGAATTAAAGCAATGAAGATCCAACTTCGACCGTAATTTTAAATTTCTAGTATTGATTGTGTTTCTCATATTGCATATCAATATATGCGGTCTAAAATAAAGATTCTTAATATTGTTGATAAATTTCTACTTTCACTTTTTGTAGAGGCTATACACCTGACATATCTTTAAAATACATGACGCTTTAAAGAAGGTTTCGTGAAAGATTCATTATTTATTTAAAGAAACGTTATTATTAAAAAAAAAGTCATATTTCACAAAAATAATAGAAAAAAAGATTTCAAACTAAATAGAACAGAATGCATCGCAATATACGAGCACTGCTTCATTATGGTTTACGAAAGGCTCGCAAATGCCTCTACTTTCGCACACGCATGTTTTCTTTAACGCAGATATTTAGCGGGTTTAATCATCGCAAGACGTAGAGTAGCAATAAAACGGCTTTAACGAGTTGATTAAGACATAAGAAAAACGCATTGTTTCAAAAACAGAAAGATAGATCCTTAAATATATAAAATTCACACGATCGTCGTTAACGTGTTAATTTTATTATATATGACAAATTTTTTTTCTAGTAATCTTGATTGGCAACGGATGCGTGAATTACAAAGTATCACGCCATTATCACCATGCAATATTTTCATGCATATAATTATCACTTTTATTAGTATCGTGAAACACGCTAGAAACACGCGTTCCTCTCTGCATCGTTTTTCGTCGAGTGGCCGCAAAATTTCATCATGAATACGACGTTTGTCGAAATTATTCCTCGGCTGATTTATTCCCACACAATAATATTGTACATTGTGATGCACGCACTTTTCGTCGACATAAAAATGATTTTCACAATGCCAGTAAATGTCACGCACTCTTTGGAATAAATATAAATTTTTTGAAAATTGTACATTGCTTTTAAATACAATGACTTTATTATATACTATTTTTATTTATGACTTATATTGTTTTCTATTATTTTTGGTATATTAATATCAAAATTAATATATAATACACTTATTATATTAAGCCATTATAAAACAAAAAAAAGTAACAATATGAGATAATCTTTTATTATTGTATATAAGAATTTGTCAAAAAGACTGGAAGAGACGTAATTTTCTGTATTGCAAATTAATAATTCTAGCAATATTTCCAATAGTGCCTTTCTTTAAGTTCTCAAATGCATATTCGGCAAATATATCATATTATACTATATAAGAAAGCAATAATCATGGTCGTATTAATTACCAGTTGTTCGTGACTATTATGCAAAACACTGCGTTTTTAATGGTTATTGTAATTCGAATAGTGCAGAGTCAAGATAAAACGGTTATTTAATAACAATGATCAATGGGGCGGTTGTCTTCTAGCAGTAATTTAACTTCCTTAATGATAGCCTGTCTAATTTGCCAACTAATTACCAGATACATTCATACGCTTCCTGGGAGTATCGTAAGAAAAGAAAAAAAGGACGATGTAACAATATCCGTTGCTGTTGATATTTTGTAACGATTATGCATATATCTTGCTAACTAATCGCCGAATTCATTAATATCCCAGGACCTATGACTTTGTTAAAATAAAGTACCGTCATTGCTCATACGGGGTCTAATTGATCTTTAATCTTCGCAAATTGGAAGGAATCGATGGGATCTAACAAACTTCGTGACTCTGCCAGTCTTTTAAAACTCTATGACTTGTACGTCTTTTAAAATTCCTTCAAGAAGATTTTATCTTTCATCATATGCTCCTTTCCCATCGCCACAATCTTATTCTTAAGAAACTTAAATAACTTTAATTTTATTCTTTAAATAATCAGAGACTGTATTTTTAATGTTTATTTTGCTACGTTATGTTAATTCATTTTACTCGATCATTTTACAACAAAATTTGTGATGAATTAAATGAAACGGAAGCTTATAAAGCTAACTGATATTTCTGTAAACAACTGAAGTTTTTCGATTAGTTTAATCGGATATTTGCTTTCCACACAGCATTCATTCTGCTCGTGACTTTAATTATGTAAGTAACTTTACTTCGTTCAATAAAATTCGTATGATCAAACAAACTTATCCGTGCAATTTAAATGCATACATGTAGGTATTCTACAATCAAGACAAGTATTTTCTTTTGCGATACACAAAAACGGAATATATATAAATAAAACGATACGGAGAGATTTTATTTAACGAGCGAATTGATTTAGGATCACGAATAACCCACCTTGCCGCGAATGGATAACTATATCTCATAATAGATTCAGTGGATCGTGCGATATATCATGTAACGTGTAATTTCAACATTGCGCACGTTCAATGAGCGCAATACGTATATAACGTTGTGCGGTCTAGTGTAATTCGTGATAAATGTATACGACGGGGCCAGTCGTTTTAATGAATTCGAAACGAGCCAAAGTTCTGTGGTTCCAAACCTGTTGTTTCTATAAATTCAAAGAGCTATTACAATCTAACAGTAAACTCTAGTTAGTAGTGCCGTTAATAGTGATGATACAGTTGAATGGATAAAACTTTTTGTATTCATAACTGATTTATTATATAAATTAAAAATTTTATGTAAGCATGTAGCATTTTTCCACAATAACATATGAAAAAAAATTAAATTAATTTAGTTAGAAAGTGAATTAAACAATAATTAGAAATATCAGTATTGTCAATATTAAAAATAGGAAAAATAATCTAATAAATTCTACGCATGTAATTTATGTAACTTCTTGTTATTTACAAAATATTATTATGCATATAAATTGTAGCAAGAAATTTTCAAATTTTCAACTATATATTTTAATGTAAAAAAAAGCAATAATTTCTTATATCAACTGCGGTAAATACGTCGATTTATTAAATCAACGCTATCAAAAGTATATCTTTAAGTGTATCTCTTGTTTATTCATCACTACTATCTCGTACTATCGAATTATGATGTTAGAATCGAGAATATATAAATTCTCTCAAAATTCTTGTAAAATATATTAATATGAAAATATATTTTAACAAAACAACACTCATATATAATCAAAAGAAAAATATTTTTCTTTAAATATATAACTTGTTTATTATGTGTTTTCTCACTTGTCACAATCTGAGATAGTAGTAGGAAACGAGCAGAAGCGTATAATATACTATAAATGGATTATGTACTAATTAATATATATAATGACTTTATTTTACAGAAAGGTATAAAATGAAAATCAAATGTGTACAAATCTTTAAGAATTCTTTGAAATAATTTTAAAATGTATCTTTTTAATTAATTTGTTTCTTACAACGATCGTTTGTTCTCTTACAACTCAATTCTCCATGTGAAAAGTTTGAACTCTGTTTGAAGACAGAGTTCTACAGTTTTTTTTTAATGATGCCAGAACCGTAATCTAGAATCTATTTACGGATTTTACGTCTCTGATCCTGCGGAGCTTATGCAGAAAGTTAGATGCTCACGTGGAGAGTTCAAAGCTCGGGCATGCGATTCAAGTGGTATCAAGTGCGCTTTCTCTGTCGCGGTATCGCATAGGCTTCAAGCAGCGCAAGTTCGTTCGAAAGAAAAACGAAGAGGAAGAAACGAAGGGGAGGCGAACGAGAGCTCGAACAGAGCCGGCTTTGTCGGGTTGCGTTCGCGCTTGCGAGTCGGAATACCTCGACTTGCATTAACCGCGAAGAAAAGACGAGAACTCGCGTTCTTCCCCTCTATCTCTCCCACCCTTTCAGAGCCTCTTACTTCTCCGATGATTTTATCCTCATGTCGAATCATCTAGTGGGTGGGCGATATGCAGAAGATACTGACGCATATTATTATTAGAGTGGCAGATAACCCTAGACATTCTCTAATTTTTCTCTCACTGGAATATATAGCTATTTTATCTCTTTTATGAAGTCTGTGTTCATTGATGGCAAACATATTTCTAACAGAAAGTATATATACACATATTGATATGAAGCATGAAAGGAAATCTCTTCATTCAAAGCTGAGAATACAGAATAATACATGTACTGTACGCAGAACAAACACCAGGCATGCGCCATTAATCAACCACGACGACAATTCGCGTTGGTCTAAGCAATCGTCATTTGATCATACTTGTTCAGCCGTCGCTCGACTGATCGCGCTGACAAACGGTTCGCCAAGGTGGTCACCCCGTGTCGGCGAGGAAGCGGCAGCTGGG
>NW_017305569.1:3050400-3052198 GCF_001594115.1 Trachymyrmex septentrionalis | reverse complement strand
AACGGTTCGCCAAGGTGGTCACCCCGTGTCGGCGAGGAAGCGGCAGCTAGGAAAAAAAAACCCGTACAAGCGATCGGGTCCAGAAATGAAGCTAACATTCGCTACGACAAGAGATCTCCGCTCGCATGGCGGCTCGCGCATAGCAAAACGCCTTGTATCGCCGTTGGCACGCAATCGCACGGCCGTGTCTTCGCTTAGTTGCTCGAAAGCATCTCTCCGCGATCTCGCGTCGCTACGGAAGCGGCGCGTGTAATGGAGAACGACGGCGTGAAGATGAAGAAGTTAGAGAATGAGGCGGATCTGCTAGAGCGAGCAAACTGCTCTGCTTGAATCCTAAATGTAACTAGCATACTATCTAAGGTACTCTCATGTATTTTTGTTTCTCAGTACACGATGTTGTTTGTATCTACATACAGCTTATCTTTACATGCATTCTCAGTAAACACCAAGTAACAGTAACATACATCAATGTTATAATTTCCTATACTCAATAACACGTTACGTACAACATGTATTACATTACATCTACACTGTTGAGCGAAAAATTACAACGTTGATATAATATTACTGTTACTTAATGTCTACCGGATTGTTACTTAATTCTAGAATACTATCGCTATTGAGTGATATAGTATCGCTATCGATACGTACATTTTATGTACAAACAAATAAGCCACTCGTGATTAATATAACACAAGCTTTTTTCGTACATTTCACACTTTTAATGGCAAAATATTTACATAATCTAGAATTTATGAATACAGGCCTAATTAACTTGAAAAGAATAAGCACGCTGTCAAATTCAATCTTGAAACGATATGGAATAATTTAATTGTACGTGTATGTGTCTCTTTAAAACACTTATATAAAAAATATATAATAAAAATAATAACAACAAATTGTTTAATACTTGAAATCATGCTCTCTGTTATGATACTGATCACCAGGGGGCCCAAACTGAAATATAAAACAGATAAGATTTTTTAAAATTTGTCTTCCTTTTAGTATGGCAGATTGCTCGTAATGACCACTGAAGACGTTTAGCACTTAATGACTTCACTAATTTATGTACATAAAATTTATTTATCGGTAGCATTTTAGGATACGCTTTATAAATAAAATTAATAATGTTTTATATCATGATATACAATTTCAAGTAAAATTATATCGAGATCAAAATTAATTCGTGCTGCGAGAAAATGAAGATTACTATCCGAAGTGTGTGTTATATAAAGATGGTACTTCCTGTAATCGCTGCGAACGAAGGAAATAACTTTCAAGGTGAGCGCAACGACTGCATCGCAAGCACTCACGGCTTAACAAATTGCGGGAGCGTGCGGAGAGATGGGCAAAAGAATCCAGGATCCGTGCTCGCGAAGCGTGGCGATTTTATATCTGATGGCGCGCTCGTGTCCTGTGAAGCTTCACGAGGTGTGGCGCCGCGCGCTCTGCAATGGCGCGTGATGATGGCAGTCGTTGGGACAGGAGGAAACTTACGGATACCGATCCATGCTTAATAATATTCTCACCAAGGCTTCGCTGTGTTAATTAATTAATAATTTACATTTTACTACCATTTATTAAAAAGGTAAAATGTCAATTCCAAGAGATGTAGAAGCTACTTAATTAACTCATCAATTTAGATTTATCTGCCAGAAAACTCGTTAAATATAACTTATGGCATGCTTCAGATGAAATGATTGAAACCGTTAGTTGAAACTGGTATTATTGGTAAAACTAGAATATTATAATTTATCAGTAGCACGGTCGTGTCGGCGAGAGATCACTCAAACAAAAA
>NW_017305569.1:3049839-3050300 GCF_001594115.1 Trachymyrmex septentrionalis | reverse complement strand
TAAAACTAGAATATTATAATTTATCAGTAGCACGGTCGTGTCGGCGAGTGATCTTTTTGTTTTTGCATTACTTTTATAGTGTGTTGTTCAACGCCGATAACATATTCTCGATCGTAACTTTGCCTTTGAGCAGAACTCACAAAGTCGCCGTACGACCATTGGCATTCCGAACGCGACGTTGCTCGCGTAATAAAAAAAAGAACAATGGAAGAAAAGAAGAGGAAGGGATCGAGAATAAAGATTCGGACAGCATAACAATGGGAGTAGAGAAGCAGAGATATAACGAAAGGATAAATAAATCTTTTGCCCATCCAAGAGCGAAAAAGAGACTAAAGAGAGAGGGAGATAATACGATGCATCTCTCGTAGGAGTCACTGCACCTTGTTAATTCTTACTAAGAACTAAAATGTGCAAAACTTGAAAAAAAAAACATCAATATCTTGCATATCTATAATACTTTA
>NW_017305569.1:3046254-3049739 GCF_001594115.1 Trachymyrmex septentrionalis | reverse complement strand
TGTTAATTCTTACTAAGAACTAAAATGTGCAAAACTTGAAAAAAAAAAACATCAATATCTTGCATATCTACTTTCTAATGTTTTTAATTGTTTGTTGCTAATTTTGTTATTTCTCTCATTTAAAAAATTCAACCAAAATGTTGAATTTATCTTAATATTTTTCATTTTGTAAAATCATAATTTTCAATTACAGTATTTTGATAATGCCTATAAAAATCCTCGCATAAAGTCAAGTTTCTTTCAAAATATGCTTCAGTTACGCCACTGGTCGTACAATTTTGCCACCTCGATAGCTTCGAACTGCCATATCGCAATTTCACTGTGGCCGAATCCTCGAATGACATCGAAAACACGGCGAGCAAACGGAGAGAACAAGAACGGAGGTCGTGAAACGAAGATTAAGAAAGAAGTAGGCATGGCCGCGTGATTGGTAATCCCTTCGGCCGGTAAATCCGGCATGGAAATGGAACAGAACACGCATTCGAAAAACGATATTCGTTATTCATCGAGCGTGCGTGAGTTCACGCGGGATGATGCGCGTTAGACCCGCGCGATCACGTGCCAATATAAATTCCATTTATGGCTCAGTTGTTCAGCATTTGGGCCTGGGTATTGAGTTTCAAAGCGAATTTCGTGTTACGAGTTTTTGCTCGCCCAACAAAAGGCTTGTTGGGTGCTGACGAGACTGTTGTCGAAGTCGACATAAAGAAATTCTGCTCTGGATTATATTCTTTAAGTACGATTGAGTAACTTTATTATAATTTATTTTCTACATTTAGTACAATTTTAGAATGTTAATTTGTTATTGATTAACTATAATTTAATAGTTTCCTTGATTTAGTTTTTTAAATAATTTTTTAAGTAACAAATAATTTAAATAAATTAGCCATATGATTAATTGTGCAAATTGTACAGAGTGACAAAAAAGTTTTGCTACACAATTTTGTATTTATCAAATTATTAATAATGTATATTTACAATAAAAAAAAAACAAACTCTTCACTTTAAAAAATAGCGATGTCTATATGTATAACTCTTATTGTGTTGATGTTAATATTAATATCAATATGATGTGAATTTAATACTATAGATTTTTAATCCATATTATGTGAGTGTTGATAACACGAAAGATTTGAAATCCATATTATGTTGATGTTAATATTAACACCAACATAGTGAGAATTATATAAACCTCATGGATGTTAAATCCATATCAGAGTTAAATTTAGATCGATATTTTTTAGAGTGGAACGTTAATTATATCTCATTAAATACTAAAAATAATAATTAATATTGATTTAACAATCACAAAACTTTGTAGCCAAACTTTTTTGTCATGTTGTACAATATTACATAATTAATCATATAGTTAATTTAATTTAATTATATGTTACATAAAAAGTAAGTATTTGAAAAGACCAAACTAAGGAAACCATTAAAATTTTTCCTACTCACTTTACCCCAACACAACGTAAAGAAAATTAATCTTAAACTTAAATTTAGATGAGTTTCAAGATCCTTTTGCGAGGATAAATTACCGTATCTCCAGATAAACTTCATTTCTTCTCACTACTACACGATCATACCTATTTATCTAATAGAATGCAAAATGTGAGTTTGCGCGCAATGAAACATAGTATTTGATTACAATACATTTCATCTTCATCTTTCGAGGCTCACGATTTTCGAGATGCAATCCGTGTGTCACGCGCAGAAGCGAAACCGAGACGCCGGTTATTGACAATGAACTTGGAGATACCGCTGAGGATAGGCGGGAGGTATTTTTGCGGTGCATCCTGATTGCGTGGCTGATAAAACGGCCTTGCAGTACTTGGCACACCGCACAGCGAGAGATTATATTGCACGTGCGCCGGACGTAGTGGCGATTCAGCTGGCGAGGTAAAATGCGGCATGACGAACGGCCGCGACTCTATCTCGCGGCATGCCAACCGGTTCCTTTACGAAGAAAATTTCGCACAGGATCACCCGGGATGTCCGTGAATTGAGGTACACGTGCGCCGATGATCGCGCTCGAGCTACCGCGAAGCTCGGCTGAACGCTGCGGCAGGATAGATTACATTACATCTCAAAGAACGTTCTTCCGGGTTTTTAGCAAAAGCCGACATTTCCGCGCACCCGATGCTCAGCGCGATAATCGTAACTTTCTCATAAGTGGAATGCCTACCGCTTACAGAAAAAATAATACATGTAAGAGATTTTAAGTAAAATGTTATCTAATAAATATAAAATTTAATATAAGTCGGTGTTAGGAATTTTAGTTACCTTAACAAGAATGTGTATTTTGTAAACTGGAGTTACTTTGCCAACTTTGTTTTATTGTTTATTAGAAGTTATTATAGAGAAGGCGGGAAACACCAACCAATAGTGCCATATAAACGACCATAGATTAATAAAAAAATGCGATTAGATAGATTTTCGTTTGTTTTCCTCAAACCGCTTTATAATGAAATACAAGTATGTATAATTTATTAGATATTACTTTATATATTATATTATTCTGTACATGCGATATATAATTATATTAAAAATTTTCTTTCAACTTTTATACACTCTACAATAACAAAGGGCGGAGAAAAAACGCAATAATTCTAGCTTGAATTTATGACGACTTTTCAATAAAGAAAGTTTTATAATGAAAGTACAATGACATATTTGCAAGCGCACTGAATAATCCATTACTGTTTCCACGATTCTTTCTTTTATCTACTTTTATATTAATAAAATGATAGAAAATGTCTTATTATTATATTGGAAAAAAAGTCTGGTTGCACTAATTAAAATTTTAATGAAAAATAGACAAATCAGAATTTTATATAATTAAATCTAGTATAATCTTATTGTTAGTATAAAGAGAGAGAGAGAGAGAGAGAGAGAGAGAGAGAGAGAGAGAGAGAGAGAGAACCAGATATCTAATCCAATCATGATAATCGAAATTCTTATTGACATAATCAGAATCTACCGGTTTATTTTTAATTAGAAATTTTTCTCAGTGTATATATATATAACATAGAAGAATTTATGCTAACCGAAAAATAAATAGAAGATGGGACGTATGCCAGATATTTGAGAGATGTTTCATATTTCGAATTAAACTTAATGAAAATATATACGTATTTTTAGCTTATATATTTAGAATCAGAAATTAATTATTTCCGTTACAAGATATTAATATGTTCAAAGTGGACTGAAACGCATAGCATTTACTGTTAAATGTGATCAATGATATGATAATACGTATTTCACGTATTACGTTGTCGTTCGAATGTAAAGTTCTAATGAATTTGTTCCTTGTATTTTTGACTGATTCGTAATAAAAACCGCATCGAATTGGCAAAAACAATTAATGCAGAAATTCTTGTATTAATGAATTTAGAATATAAATCGATTAATTATTCGGTGTCACTCAGACACGCGATAAATGTCGACTCGGCTTTTCTTATTTTTATCGTCTTAACTAATCCTTT
>NW_017305569.1:3025549-3046154 GCF_001594115.1 Trachymyrmex septentrionalis | reverse complement strand
TCTCTCTCTCTCTCTCTCTCTCTCTCTCTCTCTCTCTCTATCTCTCTCTCTCTCTCTATCGTGAGAGAACAAATCTGATATACACGTGTGTCTGCCATTTGTCAGGCACAGTCGTGCGAGGTTTTTGCGGCCTTACGACTGAATGAGACATGGGCCACTTGAGGAATCTCGCCACTCTTTTGTGAGACTTCGGCATATGTTCTTTTCTCAGAACACATGGCAATTTCACTCATTCTTTGTCTTGACCGAAAACCATCGCCTTAACAAAAAATTGTAACCGTTTTTTAGATATATCAAAAAAGATAAAATAAAATGTTTGATAAAAACTGATTTAAATTAAAATGATAAAAAATTCTTGCAATTATTATAAATGTTATATTAAATATAATACCAAAATATTAATCTCAGGTATTATTTACTTATTCTCTCTGTATAACAGTAATTGCGTAAAAATAATTTTTTCACATTATAAATTTTAGAAAGTCATTTTGTCAAATTTGTGCTTATAAACAAATAAAATTACGATATTTATTAAATGTAGCATATTCCTTTGTGTGCTGTAGGTACTCCATATGTGTCCTGACATATATAAAGCTTACATATGACAGTCATGTGTAAAGAACTAGGGAAGCTAGGCAATATCCGATTTCGGTTTAAAATGGCTTGTATGACCCGCACTATATAGCGGAAGGTCAGCCATTTTTCAAGAACTATCTCATTGGACGGATAATAAGACGGTTCAATCCGGCGAAGGAAATCAGAACCAGCAGGATATCGCTGGTAATCCCTGCGCCGTTTGTCATCGTTAGGTAATCTGCGACGATTTTCGTAGTGAAAAGTCGCGCTAGCCGTATTGTCAGAATTTGTTTTCACAACTCGGAGACTAAATATGGAATACGCCATTACACGCGAATATAGCCGTAACACGTTAAAAATGAATCGGCAAAGCCGCTTTCAGAATTGACTCGCAGGAACATGTCACGGAAGGAATTTATCGTGGCGCCGTTGTAGGATAGCATTCTACGAACGCTCGTAAAATATCATCGAAATTTCATCAGCCACGTAGTACACATATGCATACATTTTCATATGCGACAACATTCCCGATCGCCACACACAGTCGAATGTTGACCATAAATGCGAAAGAACACGCCGACCGCTGGTCGAAGACACACGTGTCGACCGTACGATGCGTGTTATTACTAGGAAACATCATAATCCTATATTTTCAACGCGCAGATGGACATGCGTGAAAGAGAGAAGTATAAATCTCTCCGGTCCCTTCGTTACTGCGACGCTTCCACTATGTGCTTGTGGAATTTATTCATAGAGTCTAGCGGGCCTGCACGAACTAACTATTAACGTTCACGTGGAGCGGTTTCCTTTTGCTATACGTATTTTACGATTATTCTACGAGACATCAAAATATGAAATTACCATAATTTAACACAAACAAGCAAAAAGCTTTATTCGGTCTCAAAACTGGATCCTAGTGCCTAATAATCTTTCTGTATGAATTTATATACAGATATTTTCTAGTTACAATACAAATTCTAGTTACATACAAATTTATATCTTAATTTCGTATTTCCGATCGTTTCATAATTAAATAGAAGTTTTATTGTATATTATATTGTGTTCTACATGCACACATACTTTTTTTATAAATAAACATATATTCTTTTACTTTTATAATAACGAATGGCAGAGAGAGAGAGAGAGAGAGAGAGAGAGAGAGAGAGAGAGACCGCAATCATTCTACCTTTAAATTTATAACGACTTCGTGATACAGAAAGAAACAATGAAAATACAGTAACATATTTGCGAGTGCATTTAATATAATCCAATTTACTGTTTTTACATCCTTTTATATCGCCTTTTTTATCAACACAATGGTAGAAAATAGTAGAAATGCACTCTTTGCCACCAGTTAAAGTATCGAAGCTTTTGCGACGAGTGTACTGCTTCGAGGGATAGCTCTTGGCTATTACAGAGAAAAGGATGCTTTACGATTCCACTCTCATCGTTGGTTTCGTCTACCAAAAGAACGATAAGTGTTCCAGTGTTAACATAATATGTTCAGCAAGTTCTTGGCAAACCACTCGACCGACTAGAAACAGCTGTTACTGACCGAAAGTTTTCGAAAGATTAAAGAAGTCGTACCGCTCATTGTCTTTAATTTGTACTTTATGATCAGAACGCGCGAATGTTCAACCATCAAAAGTATTGCGGAAGTAAAGTTTGACATTATTTAATGACATCGCAAATAAATGTAAGTTGAAAAAGTTTTAAATTTTTAGTTAAAAAGAATAACCTTTTATTTAAAATATTGTTTTCTATTTTGTGAATCTTAATATTATATATTGCGTATATGTGTTTTAATATTTTCAGTACAATTAGTATTATTATCTTTTTCAATCTTCTTGTCTACAATATAATTAATCTGTTACTTAAAGATGGAATATCTTGCGTAACTACTTGTAATCCCGAGACACGCACCTGTCGGATTTAGGGTCAATGATGAAATACCTTCTCTCGAGTCATCCATGCCAGAAGCCTTCATACCTCCGTTGGCATTCCAAAGAGGTATAAGGGCAGATGTCTACCAGATAATTTACGTAATCCTTCAATCGAGCGTTTCATTGTTCCGGTAGCGGCAGTATATAAGCAAATTAAACACGTATTTAAAGCCTGATTTCTTGAACCAAGAGAAATCGACGACGTCGACAAACACACAGATCTAAAATAGATCTAATCGATTTTAAATTATAGTGTAATTTTGTAAATTTTTAAATAAAATTATAACAAACAGCTTTTATGTAAATCGTTCCCTTGCTACAAAAGTGATATAATTAAAAAAATTACGTGTCTCAAAAAAGAAGAAAATTTATTTTATAATTTGATAGAAAATTATTAACTAATCAAATAATATCAGTAAAAAAATATAATTTTAACATAATTATATATAAATGTCATTTTTGTCATTTTCATTTCGCAACCCTCAAAAATCACTCTTTTTGAGTTTATAACAATCTTGACAATTTATAAATTGAAAAATTATCCTTTTTCAATTGAATCAATTTTAACGATTTTTAAAATAAAGTTAAGATAGTCCACTTTTGATGATTAATAAGGTGACGTTTATTTATTTCATTCATGGTAATAACTTGAAAATCACGTTTTTTGAATTATGTCGCTTTTGAAGTAAGAGAACGATAAATATTATTAGTATATTTAATATTTATGCAATTTTAATTATTGCTTATAAAGACAGAGAGAAGAAAAAAGTTAATCTCAGACGAAGTCTTGCCTATAATTCAAGCAGTGTAAAGTCAGACATATATAAAGCTCATCGCTCATGTCACGAAGATCAATTCCGGTTTCATGATCTTCTGCCGTTATGCATATACGCGATGGATTCCGAACTTGAACGAGCTTAATTACTGCTGATCGCCGAGCGGCGCAATAATTGGAACGCTCCCGAAGCTAATTATGGAGAATGCACAAGCAAACGGATGCCGGATGGTTTATAATCCTGGCTATCTGTTTCTCGGATGGACACACATGCTCGTGCGATGCGTCACGCAACTCACAAACACGCAATATTCATTTAATTTGAGCGGCATGTTTTCATCGCACTAATTCCGATGATTATGTCATGAATACAATCGTGGCGCCGCGATATGTAAGAATGACTCTTATCTCCTGGTCATCCAGTTTATTATCGTTGAGTTCCAGCTCCGACAGTATATGGTGGGTTATCATGGGTTACTTTGCGTTGTTGCTTTTTAACCTTCTTTGTAATGTTATTGCGAGAGTTTCAATGGAAAACGCATTCATTGAAATGTTGGAGATATT
Organism: Trachymyrmex septentrionalis; assembly: GCF_001594115.1. NCBI lineage: Eukaryota > Metazoa > Arthropoda > Insecta > Hymenoptera > Formicidae > Trachymyrmex > Trachymyrmex septentrionalis. Next base: position 3,042,296 of record NW_017305569.1, on the reverse strand, counting down.
TTAAACTGCTTTATAACTTCTTAGTTATTAACACAATTGATAACTTAATTATCAATTGTACCAATTATTAATTTAATAATAATACTTTTAAAACTTCCACGAGTATTTTTTTCAAAAAAATTGTATGATTTACGAGTTATCTCCGTACATAATTAAATGCCAAATGTTTTGTGAATATTGCAGTTCACTTTATCATCCCCCAGAGAAGCGACTAAATATCATGTTGCTTCTTGAATTGATAAAGTGAATTATTAGGTGTACAAAAAAGTTCTGAGCTTTAGATTTGATACAACCGAAATAACAATTTAAATTTTATATATCTTCCCGCCCTTTTGGGGTTTTAAAACAGTAACATTTAACCTCCTGAAATGCGATACGGTTTGGCGTTTGATGCACATAACCTCAAAAATCAGTAGTGTTCACGATGGCAATTACAAAAGAGCATATTCGATTTTCCATCCACTTCGCGTTTCATCTGAAGAAAAATGCTGCTGAAGCCACTGAAATGATTTGTGCTGCATATGGAGAGAACGCTGTAAGTCATGCAACATGCAAAAGGTGGTATCAAAAGTTTCGCCAAGGAGATTTCAGTCTTAAAGATGAATCGCGTGCTGGACGCCCTGAAAAGATTGAAACGGACGAATTGCAAGCACTGCTGGATATAAACTCTGCGCAAACTGAAAAGGAGCTTGCAGAACAGCTTGGCGTTACGCAGCAAGCCTATTTTTTCGTTTGTTTTTAAATAAAGATTGAATTTTACAAAAAAAAGCTCAGAACTTTTTTGTACACCTAATACAATATTCACGAAACGTTGACATTTAATGGTGTATTAAAACACTGAAATAATCCGTAAATCACATAACTTCGTTGAATTAATTTATTTATTTTAATATTTTCCTATTTCATATGCTTATTTAATATGTAATGTAACCTAATTGTTTGTAAATGTAAAATAAATATATAATAGATAGCAATTTTGTCAATTTAGTTACATAAACAAGGAAACATTGCACAAATTATCTCATATAATATTTTATTACATTCTGATTTGTGTCACAAGACATTGCTTCGTAGAACTTGGAGCCATTCATTATTAGAGCGACTTTTTCTGGTCTAATCCGACCGGTTAACGGAAGAATTATTAACGTCGATTGCAAAAAGCTCCCTTATGTACGTATCTACGCAAAGTCTCTCTTGCCTACTTTCTCCGTTGTTTATCTTGGCAGAATAGAGCGGCGCGGTCGCTTAAAGTATTAGCGTCGGACGCGGTTGACCCCAATAATTTAATGCATATTACCTCTGGTTTATGCATAACGCCTTGTTTAGCAGAGATAAAGCGTTGGACTATAAGAGAGGACTGACCGAAAGTAAAAAGAGCCTCTTACGAGTTGTTGCGATTTTTTCGTAAAATATGCACGATGCATGACATTCGCTTATGTTTTATAGCAATGTTAATTGTAAGCCTTTTCTATGTAGCCACGTGACTTGTGACAAACACCAAGTACTCTCTAGATTGAACTTTTATAGAAACACGTACAAAACAGAACAAATCCATTATGTAGAAGTCGGTTGTAAATTCAATGAAATTAGCGTCTGTGTTTATATTTAAAATATATTACGTTCATATAAAATTTAAATATAAAAATAAAAATGAAAAAAGACGCTTTAAAGTAATAGATGTATAGATTACACAAATAAAATCAATTATCGAAATTTTTATCCTTTATTATTTTGACGTGCTATTCTAATTATTACTATCGTTATATTGCAAATATCTACAAACATAATGTAGCTTTAGGAAACAGATATGAGTTTGCATTTTGACCGTATCTAATAACGTGCAGAATACTAAACACGAACAAATTAGACGCCGCGCGCCGATCGAGAATCGGATATAAAGTTACCTAGTCATGTGCGGAGCATTATCGCGCGAGTGGTTCGAGGATAAAATTCCGATGGTCGTTGTAGCATAGTCATACAGCGTTTCATTGAAGCCACGATGCGAAAATGCCGACGATGAGATCTCTAATTCCCGATTAGAAGTCGCCAGCGTCGTTTCTTAATGATTTATCGTTAATTAAATCTACGCCGTCCGATCTCTTTTCCTTTATGCACTTCGCATTGATCCCGAAACTAGGTTGCGACTTTTTTTTAACGGTCAATTGCTGAGTGATTTTTGATCGTTCAGAGTGTATGCACCACTTACAGAATATAGTTATTAATTTTATTCGCGAATTCCTTTATTATTTAATTTCAGATTCTTTATTAATATAATATATATGTGTCATTCAAGAATTGTAAAATATTGAATATTTAATCTATCAATATTAATTAAATGTAACTATGTAACTGCCACCTACAATGGAAAAGAAATCTATCTGTTAAGGATCATTCTTGAGTGAATATCGATGACGCATAGATATTTTACATCATAACTGTTGCGTAACTGTAACAACAAACAGCGTATTTAATGTCAACCTTGGCGGAATATACTCATATGTTACATAGAATATTACCAATAAGGACACGGTCTTATTTATCATATATCGTGTACATTTCTTACCTACAACAATCTGAGCAAAAGAAACTTTCCGCGTCTCTTAAAGAATATACTTTGACTTATTTTAATGATAAAGTAATTAAATTATATATGTGTCCCTCTCATTTTTTCTTCTAATGCGTTACAATCAATAAGTATAAACAATAAGATAAAAATTCGGTACTGCGATATTGCAAATTAAATTATATTACATAATTCTGTGTCTTAGCTCGGGAAATTTCTTATATAATATAATCATAAATCTTCCAGTTTTTCTGTGCGGCAGAAAGAATCAATTATCCGCAAGTAATCAATATCCCTGTAACAATCTACGAACGCTCTCGAATGTTTCTATGCACGCAGGAAAACTTGTCAGATAGTAACGGAATAAGGTCCTGGTGGGCGTGGAGACAGAAGATGTATTTCCACGTTGATGGGATTATAGCGGGCATAAATAACGGAATGAACGTATAACTTCCACAACGCGACAGCGATGCGATGAAAACTTTCGAATCTAGATTTTTCCTCTCAAGTCACCTTGCTGTAGCAAACAATTTTTTGCGAACATTCGGAGTCAAGACTTTCATTACAGCATAGATCTATATATATGAATATTGTAGACCAACGCCGTAGAGAAATTTATATAACTAGAAAAAATTATGAGATTATTGTATCAAGATTATTATGCACAAATTATTATGCAATTATCACTAATCCAATCATATTGTTTCCAATCAAATTATCACTAAATAAGTTATACAAAATTGTAAACTTTCAAATAACTTGTACATTAAAAAACTACGCTATGCAGATTTCTAATTATTTGAGATTGCTAAGAATTGCCTTGTCAGAAATATGTAGATTTCTAAAAAAAAATTATACGATTATCGTATCATTATTATGCAAAGATCAAACAAGCTATAAAAAATTATGAATTTTTAAATATTTTGTGTCATGTTAAAAATATGCTATATGCTATCTACAGATTTCTAATTATTGAAAGCTAAACATCCTTTACCCTATTAGAACTGATGCAGTAAAACTTGACGTAATAGTCACATAATTTTTCTAACTTCAATTACGTAGAAATTATTAAAAAAAAAAATATATATATATATAAATGTTTTCAAATAATTTTATATATTTATTCAAGATCACGAAAATAATATGCTTTCGCGATCTACGATCGAGCCTATCGCGTTCAATTCATAGAAGCACCATTTCTGATCTGCCGTTCTCCATTCAGAAATCCTTTCATATGTACGCATATAGATATGTATTTGCTCACGTGGATCTCGTGACTGTTAAAGACATACCAATAGCTTCTTGATGAAGGTACGCATCTATCAGTGAATCGTTGCGCATTGTTACGTACACACGCATAAACGCACACAGAATATATACAGATCTATAGATATACGAACTTCCATTGTTTCATGACTACACGGATTTGCTTTTGCATAGCTCGTTACCGTACGACTGCCGGAGGAAATGTGAATCTACTGGCAACGCGATGTCGTAAGAGACAGACACACACTGGTAGTAGCAGATATAATTCACCATGTAGCTATTGTTACTTTGGCATATATAATTTAATTACCGTACATTATTTCTAATGACGTCAATAATAAATGGAGAGAGAACTTAGAGATTCAATTTAATTTATTACAAATAAGAAAAGATTTAATTTATTACAAATTATTTTGAGTCTCTAAATTGTGGTTGAAATACAGGAATTTGAATAGAAAATAAAATAAACATCGCAAAAACTTCTTCATTCTCGGGATTATACGTTCTTGAAATTATTTATTGACACATTTATTTGAGATATGTCAAAAACCGTGAATTCGGCGCACTTTAATCATACCAACATTAATTCAAATCAGACCAGACCACCGCTTCTCCGAATCCAACTTTAGGCCTGATGTAATATCAACGGTCGCAGCCACCCTCGTAGATCCGTATCGTCCTAGATCTATGTACCTTCGTCCCAATTGGCTATCTCCATGGGATTTATAGCTGGCGATTCGAACGCAACACGCAACGCCATACGTCATGATTGTAAGTCAGCGACCGTACGTACCTTCCTACATCGAGTTAGCTACTGTTTACGCAACGCCATAACGTTTGCGTTCCGCATAATTTCAGTGTCCCATATGAGACATCCCACCATCCCACTGGCGAGCGTCGCTGTCTTTCATCTCGCTTGTAAGTGTCGCTGAATATTCGTGCGACATCACAATGTTGTGTGTTGTGACCACTTCCGGCGCGCGCTGACCGACGCGTGTAAAAAATGGAAATGAGCAATTGTTGCGTACGTGCCGGATTTAAACACCGAGTTAATTAACCGCGAAGTGTACACGCTACAATAAAACTCGAGTCTGTTGTGCGCATCGGAATATAGGTCAATGTAAAGCTGTAGCTATCTAATCTGATCGGAATCTTCATTATAAAATAGGGAGATTTGTAATTTATATTTGCGTTTCCGCGTTACAGTGATTTTTCAATCCTCGAAAGTTTCAAACACAATTTATTACGTCACAAAACTGCGAAAGATTCTTTTCCCCCAGTGATTATATTAGCCATAGTCCGACCTCGTAACTATTCAGCTGATGATACAAACGCGTTAATAACGTTAATTAATACCGATACAAAATAGGTCAGTGCTAAATGAAGCTAAAAAACGCAAACCTATTCAGATAATATATTAAAGTTCAAGGACAGACTGCCATTTTTCATTGAGAAGGAACTTCAAGACTCATCTCATTCCCATTATGCAATATCCGGCAATTTTGTATGTTATCATCTTATGACGTTATCATATTTCAACAGAGGGAATATAATTGAATTTTTTTGTCTTGACGTGACATATATATAACGTGATATAACTGATGTTACTAAGTATGAAAATTTACATTAAATGCGCATTCATGTATTAAATATGAACAAAATAATAATTATTACAAAGATTAATAAAATTGTAAAGTTTTTACACTACTTCTCTCAACGAATGCTTGTTATTTTATAATTAGCAATCAATATATCTTAAAATCAATTACTATTCTAAACAAAATGACATAACTATATAAATATGTAATTTATCTCTTAGTAAATAAAAGATAATTAATTATCCTCGGTAAATAAAATATAGTTAACAGGCGCTGCGTCGGCAATTATGAATGACAGCATGAAAAATGACTTACATATTTCTATAAATGGTGCATTGCGGAAAGAAAAGCTATGGAAAGAAATACAAAAGTAGCTCATATTCGTAGTGTATCAATGATAGATCGGCAGCACGCTGAGCTTGTAAATCACCCTGTCAATCAATACCGATGGGCAAAACAACATTTCCCCTGCACATTTTTAGAAGTAACGTCAACAGTGACCGGCGAACATGTAATTTGACTTGTTAAGCCGATCCATTAAGGAGATATGGCTATCGTCAATGTCGTCATCGGTCCTACCGCGGGTGGGTTCGAGGCCGGGCATTTCCATCGCTAACTGCGCTGTCAAATACACAGAACAAGCTCGAAATTCAATTGCTTTCGGTGACCAAGAGATATTTCAAGAGCATAGGAGACTCGCATGCCATTAACCGATTGGATCACTAAATGGAACACATTATACGACTTGTCTGCGATATTCTTTTATAATGACAGATGTTTATTTTATACGTCCTATATGATACCATTAATATAACATTTATAAAGTCTAAAAAATGACGTTATATTTGACATGCTTGACTTATTGTTAGAATAACCGAATTTTTAAGCATGATAAATCGCTGACTCTGTATTCATTGTGTGATATTTATCAAATCGTGCCAACAAAAATAACTTCCTATGTTAATTGAGTTACCACGATCAGCATCAACAATTTATCACATTCCTACAATAATTCTTACATTTTTCTAATAACGCGTCATCAGGAAGATGTCATTTTTTCGACGTCTGATAGAGCAGCAATTGGATGGGAGATTGTCGTTCTCAAAAGTCACGCGATGCTGTCGAGAACCGTTCGAGAGCGCATTTCTCTTGTGCCGACACGTTTCCTGTCATTATCACATGACTCTCATATACATAGCCTACTGCGAGTTGTTACGTATATAATTAGGCATCAGACAGCTCATAAAGTTTTGAACAGAGAACGTACGATTACCAGTCGCTAAACAGTCACATGTTGTCAAGAAAACAGTGGCGACTTCATGTCTCGCGATCTCGCACTATCGGTCTCGGGGCAAGGATGAAACATCCATATAAATAGAGTGTGTAAATGATAAAAAAAATAGCAAAGAAATTAATTCGAAGCTGTAAATTTTAACGATAACGTCCGAAGAATGATAAATATTCATTTATAAATTTTTTTTATAGATATCTTAATCATATCGTAAAATGATTCAAAGAACTTTATACATTTCATAAAATAAAAATTTCTTATATAAAATACTGAAAATAAACTAAAATATCAGGAAAATAGAAGGGCAAATTAAAGTCAAATTCAAACATAGATATCTGTAATAATCGTTTATTGTTTTTACTTATTTTAATAAATTGATATAAAATATAAATTTTGAAATATGTGAATGAACTTTACATTATATGGTATTACATTGGATGAAAATAAACTATTGTGTCTCGAAACATATTAAATTAGTTTTTTTAATATCTAAAATAAAACACTGCAAGAATCATTTTATGATATTTTTCTTTCTATGTATTTATTTCAAATTATGTATATCATTACGAATAAAAATAATAATACTGGCATTTTCTGACCTTTTCGCCGCAGCAAAAATGAGGATGCGAGATTAATGTACCACATTAAGCGTGCAAAATCCGGCTACTTTATTTATGGCGCAAATACAACGACTTGACCGCCAAGTCATTGAACACTTTGAGTTCACGATGCAACGATAAAGTGATATATAACGAGGCGTGTCTAGAAAATATGTAATCGCCGCGAGAATTTGCAAGGAATTGATGCTCTATCAGTCGACCGCCTGACGGCAATTTGTTTTCTTAGACATCTCATACTTCACGATCTAGCGTGTGCTTGTAATTGTTAGGCCTTACTTTGTTATTGACTGAGTCACATAAAATTGCAGATATCATGAATTATAAAAGCGACATTTTTTATGCTGTATGTACAAGCGTGAGAAGAGGTAATTTTTACACAAGATTTGAAATTAATATAAATAAATAAATATTGTCAAAAATTTGTTAATTATCCTTCCTTAATAACGGTAATAATTAGCTTTCTTAATGAAAATAATTGTAATTTTTGTTAAAATGTTTCAGCCTTCAATAAAATCTATTTAAAAATTGAAATGTTAACCTGTGATCAAATTTGATAATTTATATCAAACTGTATTTTGCATTTTATCTGCAAAGAGAGTTCACGCAATTTCTTGGTTCATTTGGTTCTTTCTGTAAAATAAAATAAGCTGCCTAATTAATTTCATCGAAGAGAAAGATGGATTTCTAATATTTGATCTCTAATCGTACATCAAAAATATCATCAATGCTTTCGTATATACTTTGCTCCGCTTTTCCCTTCGACCCATGTAATTTAATACAATTAATGACCGCACCCGTATGGCCTTGATTGCGAGTGATTGTCGGTCGATATATCGAACGCGGCATCGAAATTGCAACAGAAAGAATTTGCCGGGAATGTCGTTTGACGTAACCGACAGCGTGATTATTGCGTGACGCCGTACCGGTGGTCGGAAATGTTTCCACTTGCAGGTGCACTGCGGATCTGAATACTCCGTGTCGCAATGCAAGGTATAACTGTGGTAATTCATAAAAAACGCATTCAGGCGTTTCACGCATCGATCTTTTTGACATAGCGCATCATAATGTTTCATACTTTTTAAAATCTCTATCTTTATATCTGAACTTTAATATCGTATACTATAATCTAGTCATCTTCGTAATTAAGGTAAATCAATAATCCTTGCAATCATTAATTCTTAATAACATTGGCACTAATGAGTAATTAATAACACTAATGATTAGTAAGGTAAATCAATCAAATAAGTATCCCGCGAAAGGCATATTTAAAATTATAAAAATTCCCAATGTTAATAAACTGCATCTTTTCTCCTTGTTTCAAATTGCTATTGAATTTCCTTGATTCTGATTCGATATTCGCAGTTGCAGAACGTCAAATCGCATTACATGCAAATTTGCTTAACGGTTTTTTTTTCGATTCCGAATATTCATTAAGCTATAGCATCACGATAGATTTGCTCATTCCAAAAAATCGTCGCTCGCTACACTTCGTTAATCGTGTTAACCAGCGCCTCGACGTATGCAGGAATTTTAATACGCGGTCTTGTCATATTCTATTTTCCATGGCAAGTTTGCCGCTCAACGATACGTGCGTTGTAGTGAAAAGGCCTTCGCGAGGCATTTCTTTTGCCTCTAACGGAGAAGAGCGCAAGACTTTGTTAATTGACTTAATTGATAACTTCGATACTACGTGCCATACTGAAGAGACCCATATATTTTTTATCGTGCCTTGGAATTCATAGCGAAGCCCGCATCTTGGAGTTATGACGAACTGTGCGATAATATCAAGAGAACCAATTGACACTTGCGCGACTTGATGAAGACTAACGGTTATTATTAATATAAACTTTTAGGATCGCTTAATCCGTGGAATCTTCCAAGTCACGATATATTAATGTGAGAAAAATATAATATCTCGTATCACAAGCGCATGTCACATTTATATTAAGTACTATTTAATATTATAAATCAACATGTCAAAGAAATAATGATATTAAAAATTATATCTATAAATATTTTAACAATATTCTTAAAATACTGACAACATCAATATTTATGTGTTTTTTTATGTAAAAAGTTCTGGTACTCCTTAATTCCAAACCTTTTACGTAAATCAAAATCGTTGGTTATTAGTGTCAGTAATTAAACGTTTTCGTAATATTCAATACGACCATTTTTAGAGAAATAATTTGAGAGATAATTTATTTGAGTTTTAATTGCACGTACGTCTGTGACATTCCACATGTATTAATTTATTTACATGAGTAAAATATAATAGTCTACGAAAACTCATGAATTATCTTTCCTAATAAAATCCGTGTATAAATGTAAATGCAATAAATTAAACAAGATAAGAAAAGTGATACTTAAACAAAAATTAGATCTTGATGTGACGATAACAGTTTTTTTATTTTCATAATGATTCAAATAAACGTGATAAAAATTTACTTGATAGCAGTAATTTAATGCCCAATGAGCTCAGATAATTTAAATAAACGTTATACGTGAGTAGAAACGCTTCGTCAACGGAAAAGATGAAAAAGATATTATAAGATCATATGATTCTGAGTCACAATTTAGACTCTTTACGACAGTAAGTCTAATGCCAAGTATCATAACAACAGTTTCATAATGTTGTCTCAGCGAATTTTGATGCAAAAGCATCTTTTCCGCGAATTAATTAAAAAATAACTTTATAGAAGAAATTCTTTTTTACATTATATTTTGTTATACCAAAAATTGCTTCCTTACATCATTATTTGTTAAATATATATATATTTAATCTTCCTAAAAATGTTCCTAAAGAAATTAATTCTCGGAATTGATCCTTGTGATTATTACGTTCCCCATGTGTTAAACACATTGGATTAATTAAGAGCACGAAATCAACACGGTAGACGAAGCGTGGCATCACGCACGAATTGAGTCGAATACCACAAACGTGCGACAGGGGATCAGCCATCTCGTTATTAATTAATGACTGGAATTAATTATGGGAACTGACTTGCACGCGAGCATTATCAGATCGGCTTACATTCTCAGGCGAATCGAATAACGGTAATTTCCAACACCTCTTCAATGCAAAATATGTATCTTCGTGTCCGCACAGTGAATTACAATGTGCATTATATAATATTTATTTTTTATTCCTAAAATAGTAATAAATTATAAATATAATCTGAATTAATTTTTTAAAAATGTGTCGGAAACAAAATTTTGTGTAAGCACGAGACGCGAGCTAAAATCCATTTTATCTTATCAAAAAGTAAAATTAAAATCTTAACAATTTATCCAAATTTAATCCATATTGGATTTATTTAATAGCATGATCCAAAATACCTCACCTTGTATATCTATATTGAAAGAGAAATGAAATTCTGGATTTATACGTTTCACAAACTTCAAGATGCGAATAAGATTTGCTGAAGGTTGTACATCAACTTAATTAACACCTTCGTTGAAATGGACGTTAATATTTGGGTATACACGATGGGTGTGAAAAAACTTAATATTGAATGCTTCTGAGAATATCGCATATAGGGTATCTCCGGCAAATACGCCGCGATGGGATTTACGCCGCAGAAGTTAGAAAAAATAGAAGGAATGGAGGTAATTTTTCCGCAACTACTCTGTTACATATTATATATATTTATGTTATATTAGTATAGTGTTGCGATTTCAATTTCTTACTGTTAATAAATATTAATGAAATTATTGTGAGTTGAATCGATTTGTCACTACGTTAAGAGTAGCGCCATCATAAATTATACGAGTAATCTACATAATTACTGTAGGACGTGCAAATGGCTTAGTAATTATTTCGTGATAATGAATGTAGAGGAATAGTAAAGCATGTTGTATAATAAAATACAAGTACTTCGCTCTTGTATTCTTTGTTTAGTTTGTTGTCTTGTATGTCCCACCTATTTGGAATTTTTAGCAGGCGGGATTTATGCCCAAAGTATACAAAGTGCGCAGATTTTATAAGTTATTGTGTCATTTTACGTCTTATTTATATGCGTTATTTGCAAATTTTTCATGAACTGTACATACCCTCCTCCCTCTATGAGTAGCTATATATCCCACCCCTATGGAATATACGGCAAAAATGCAAGAATTTAAAAAAGTTCAAGTTTTATATAAATATTTCAGATTTCTAATATTTTTTTCATAATAGTAGTCAGTATAAAGTTTTTATTGATATAATTCGTTTACTTTAGACATAGTAAATAATACTTAATAAATTAAGTTTTTAATAGATGTTTTTAATATATAACAGAGTTACGCTAATGAGCAAGATCAATTAGTACTTCGCTACTGTTTGACTAATTTACATAGATGAACTTTTACTGCATAAATGCATTTTTATTGAGGTATTGGAACATGTAAACGTTACCTTCAGAGAAAAAAAAATGTATTTTTAAAAGAAGAAAACATTTGAGATTAAATATCTTAAAAATGAGATATCTCTTCACAAGTTCCTAATTATAATGCAAGAAGACAATTACAAAACACGTAGCTTTCCAAATAATTGACTCGATCGCGAACAAAATTTACATTAACCCCTGCACTACCTTCAAGTTGAACAGTTCAGGCTGTTTCACGATCGCGATATTTTCCCTCATCAAATTATTGAAAGCAGTCTACGCATCCGGATAATATGGAAGAATTACATGAAACAAGAGTGGTTAACACACGGTAAATTTCGATTGACCGTAGGGGTCAACGATTGGTCGATCAAGTTCAGCAGCCAGTTAGCCGACAGTTAGTCTGCTGTCGTCCAGCTAACGACTTAATGACGGGAATTCACCACTTACGAGTTCCTCTTTTTCTCCCTCATTCTATCCTCCTCTCTTTCTCTCTCCCTGTTCCTCTTTTGTCCACAGTTCTTTTCCCCTCTTTTATTGCCAATGCTATTCCCGTAAAACAACGCGGTCGACAGACCAGTAACAATATCGGAAATTAGTCGACGCTTAAACAGGATTGTCATTAACTATTACTGTGCCGCATAATTAACTGTATCGGAAGAAATAAATTCAAATAAGATAATTAAATACATGCCAAAGAGTGAACAAAATAATGAATATTGGATGGTTTCCCTTAGCACTTTCAAACTTTTTAAAAAATCAAAAAAAATTCTATTCTCCCTTTTTTTCTTTTCTAAATTATTTTACATTATTGTAGAACTATAAAAATAGGTATTTAATAAGTGCTATTAAAAGGAACATACTTAATTGTCCGTATCAGTCTTTAATGATATAACTTCAATTCATGGAAATATAAACGGAAATTACTTGTAACTAATGTATTTGTGTGAACATATATATATCAAAATTTTAAAAAGTCTCAAGTTATATATACTGTCTCTCTATCATCGATTATTCATATATTTTTGCAATTATTCTTCGTTACTAAAATAATAGTATTTAGCATTAATACTAAAAAAATATTAACATTATGATAAAGCATTATTATACACAGATAATAATTATTAGGTCGACGTAACTGCAGTTTATATAACAGAAATCGCGCCCGCTATTTTCATATATCTTCTACGAAATAAATTTTCTACTTCTTACTTTATCATCATATTATTATATTACCAAATATATTTTAATTCTGATTTTTTTTATCTTTACAAGTATAAACTGTATTATTGCATTTTATGATCAGAAAATAAGTATGGGAAACCTGTTCACAACCAGTTCAAACAAAAATTTAATTGCGTGCGCTGGAAATATAAATGTTGTACGATATAATATTGGCACGAAGACATGATCTCTTAGATACATTTAATTATGTTGTTATTTAATTAACGTTTGGGATTAAATGTATCTATCGATTCGAAGTTTCTATCTATCTCTTTTCGTTTTCATCGCTGTTAAATGAATTGATCCATCGCACCAACTGGTGTGTAAAGATAATCATCTTGAACGATATCGTCTACGGCACATTAAATTAAGGTTGAGCCTTATCCAATAATCGCCATTTAATCTTTCCTCAGGATTCAATGTATTTCTACCGGTATATCCAATATTACAGCTAACGTTCACAACATTCGTAAACCCACTGATTTAAAAAGCTTTCTCATATTACATGTGACAAATCTTTTATATATATTTATATATTATACATATTTATTTACAATGAACATGTTCAAATATAATTGTTTTTTCAACATCTTCCATTTTCATTGATATTCACAGTATTCTCATAGATAAACTTTTTATTTATCTAACCATTAATTAGCACTGAACAACATGTTATCACGTCTATTACATATTGTGAAGTCTAATTTACTGATGAAATCTGTGGTTTGCGTGCTTTAACACTAAATATGCCGAGCAATTCTTTACGTAATAACTTCTCATGCGTTTTTGTATCATGCAATGCAAACGGGCACATTTGTTAGTAAGACTTTGTCGAATACTCATGACATTTGGATCTACGTGCTCTTGGTGTTTTTAAAGTGTAGAAAAAGTTGTGGAAATCTTTTATTACAGTGAAAATTTCCATAATTTAACCAGTAAGATCGAAGTAAAATTTTTTGTCAAGTAAATGGTGTAAATTTTACAGAATGGATGTAAGTACATAATTATATAATCAAATACAAGTAATTATCTTACTAAATATGTTTATTACAATTTTGATTATAAATTTTAAAATATTTAAGAAAAACTTCTCTACTAGTTTAGCGTTGTTAGCCACATGTTTAAAAATTAAATTGTTAAAAAACTGTGCTTAAAATTTTTATTATGGATTTTAAAATTGTAGTAAAAAAAACTTGCTTTTTTTCTTATTTATAGACACCTATTGAAGGCGAAATTAACAGATTGCAATGGCAAGATTATCTTGTAATCAGCGCAGTTATGTCGGTCTCCATCATTATCGGGCTGTACTATCGATTCAGCGGTGGTCGACAAAGTACTGCCACGGTCAGTTTACAAAAAAATCAATTTCTATACGGATCAATTCATCATTAAACCAGTCTGATCGCGATAATCTGCACGCAAATCATATCTGTGCCGTTATATATGTTATACGATCGATCGCATGTTGCGATAAATATCCGCATAAATTATGGATATCGAGATAATAAATTAAATGTCGAACAATTTTCTAAGTGTTTGACGTGTTAATTAACTGTCGTTACGATTCGACTCAATAATTCGAGAAGCGCTAATCAATGATCCATAAATTTTGAATGTCGAGTGATAGATCAATTCAAATTTATCATAATTATGAAATAAAACGTGTTTTGATCGCCTGATGTATTAGTGTAAAGCATGTAGAGTTTCTTATCTTACTTCTCATATGTGCTCGTAGGAAAAAGTACTTATAAATATTAAATAGTTCCATAAATTCGTAGAACCAAGATTAGATGACTCTAAGACATAAATATGTAATTTTCCATAATTTTATCAAAGATTGATTTAAACTAACATTTTAATTAAGAACGTGAATGTTTAATTGATGAATTGTGCTTTACAGACTGATTAAATAATTATGATAAAAAAATCTTAAAAAACAGAGTATCAAGAAATTTTCTAATTTTTTCCATCGCGAGAATGAAAAATCCCTTTATGGAAACATTACGACGTTGTCATAAACAATATTTCCTGTATATGTACAATACAAAATTGCTGTTTAACCAATCGCACAATTATCATCGATAGGAGTACTTCTCCGCGGACAACTCATTAGGTGTCTTACCCCTCTCGATCGCAATGATGGCTTCCCATGTATCAGGAATTACTATGCTCGGAATGAGCGGGGAAACTTACATTCGCGGCCTGATCGTTTCGTTAATGTATGCTGCCGGCATTTTCACCGTACCGATCATTGCCACTTGTTATCTACCAGTCTTCTTCGAGATAAAAGTCATAAGCATCTATGAGGTAATTGTCAGATGCTTGCACGAGCAATATCGATTACTAGTCTAAACAACATTTCAATGTTCTTCGGAGATAATCAGTTTAATATCACGTAAACTATAATCGAATGTATTAATATGCCAAATTTTAAACAGAAAAACGGTGCAGAATGTAAAATTGATTTAAAAATAAGAATTAATGAAATCTTTTTAAAAGATTTTGAGAAACTGCAAAATAATTTATATTGTATATGTGTGTGTGTGTGTGTGTGTGTGTGTGTGTGTGTGTATAAAATAAATCTATTCCTAAACGGTTATAAAAAATATATTTTGCAAAAGAAAGTAATTTTAAAGTCAATAAGAGTCAATTAACATAGTTGATTATGTGTGATAAAACGCATATATTAATCATCAAATACAATATATACACACAAAGGTTGCAACACTTTTTTCGATAGATTTTGGAACTCAAGTCTTACTCGTAGAGCAACAATTTAGATTCAATCTAAATGGTTAGATTCGTAAGTAAGAATCAATCGCTCAGTGAGCAGACTGCATTCAGCATTTGGAAAAAAAATGTTGCAACCTTTTAGTTAATAAGTGTACATACACACACCACAGACACATACATATATTTGGTAATTAATATAGGCGTTTCACACACGATCAACTGTGTCGATTCTCATTGACTTTAATATTATTTTCATTTGCGATTTAATCTTTGAGACCTTTCTCAAGTTCATTGTTAAATGTATTTTGGATAAATATTATTTGGATTATTTGCAATATGATTCTATTGTTTCGTTACATTTCTCCTTTCTCTTAGTATCTCGAAAAGCGATTTGGGTTATATATGCGGTTGCTCGTAAGCGCGGCTAATTTCTCTGAGACGATGTTACTGACCGGAGTGATGCTATATGCTCCTTCCTTAGCTCTTGAAGCTACCACGGGTTTGTCTAGTACCATGAGTATTTTGGTACTCGCTGTAATATGTACCTCCTATTCCACGTTGGGTGGCATCAAAGCGGTTTTGATCACCGACATCTTCCAGGGCTTGCTTATGCTAATTGCTCTTATTATCATCATCTTCATCGTCACCCAAAATATCGATGGAGGAATCAATAGCATTTGGCGTATCGGCAAAGAGGGAAATCGTATAAATTTCTTTGAGTAAGTTGGATAATATAATAAATAATAAAGAGTAAATAAAAGAATAGATACATTAATAATGCTTTCTTATTTAGATGGACTATAGATCCAACTGTGCAATATACAGTATGGAGTACTTTAATTGGAGGAGGATTAATACATCTAGCCTATGTTGCAGTGAATCAAGTGCAAGTTCAACGTTTGATGACTGTTAAGTATGTCAATGTGTATTTCATAAACATATTTATATAATACCTTCATCTTTTGTTTAAACTTAAATAAAGAATAAATTTTTATCATTAATTATAGTTATTTTTAAAGAAAAAATTTAAAAATCATTCATCTATTATTAAAGTTATCAAAAATATAAATTTGAAATTTGTTACA
>NW_017305569.1:3020404-3025449 GCF_001594115.1 Trachymyrmex septentrionalis | reverse complement strand
AAAAATATAAATTTAAAATATGTTACCTATAATTAAATTTCAATTAACCAAGTATAAATATACAGTATAATAAAATGAAATATAAACAAATAATTAAAAAATAAAAAAACTATTAATTACTAACTTTTTAAATTTATTATATTGGATAATTTGTTAAAGAATCCTGCTAGTGTACATGCAACAATCTATTTTTATTTTCGCAGAAATGTAAAAGTAGCTACACATGCGCTGTTTCTGTGTGGCCCATTCATCTTACTGGTAGGCTTTTTAACATGCTTCACCGGATTGTCAATTTACGTGAGCTACAAAGATTGCGATCCCGTAATGTCCGAAAAAATTTCAACCTACGACAAAATATTGCCTTTCTTCACCGTGGAGAACTTGTCACCTGGAGTGGTTGGTCTCGTCGTTTCCGGTATCTTTAGCGCCAGCCTAAGCACAATTTCCGCTATGATGAATTCGTTAGCCGCAGTAGCGCTCGAGGATTATGTGAAGCCACTACACCGAAAATTGGGAATAGAATTTTCTGACAATAGAGCCACTTTCATAGCTAAATCTCTTACCGTCTTAAATGGCATTATTTGCATGTTTTTAGCGTTAATAGCAAAGACAATGGGCTCGCTAGCAACTGTTGCTTTTAGTATTCATGGCTCCATCGGAGGGCCGATTTTAGGCATTTTTACTCTTGGGATGTTCAGTGAGAGTGCTAACGAGATTGGAACTATTATTGGCATGATTACGGCGCTCTGCGTTTGCTTGTGGGGCACTTTTGGACGACCTAAACCACCAATTCCAAAGTTACCGGTGTCGATCGAAGGTTGCGCAAATTCTACAGCATTAATGTTTGCTGAACAAATGAATTTTAACAGGTGAAGTACCTATTCTCAGGAAACGTAAAAAATTCAATCGGTATCCTAACTTTGCAAGTACTGAAGCTACGCGCATTATGTTTTTCGATTATTAGACCGTATTAAAAAATACATTTAAATAATATTTTAAAATAACTTCTTTAAGAAATATTAAAGTTTTGAATTTATGTCATTTATATTATTTCGAATTCATGTAATGTTTTCAAAATTGATAAAATTAACAATTAGTTAATTCAAATCGCTTTTCCAAATAGTAAGAGAAAAGAAATATGCGAAAAAGAAATCATATCTTTGAAAATAAATTCATTCAAAATGTACGAACATTAATTCTACAGACACGAGAGTTATTAGATTTTTAAATTTATATGATTGGAAACAAGACCGTCTATATAAATATTAAAACTTTAAATACAAAGCGCCTTCCCGGTCCGAGTGTTAAGATGTTGAACTACTATCTAATATACATTCAATTAAATTGAATTAATATTTCAGAAATAAATCGGCTCTCAATTTATTTCTGAAATATTAATTCAATTTAATTGAATGTATATTAGATAGTAGTTCAACATCTTAACACTCGGACCGGGAAGGCGCTTTGTATTTAAAGTTTTAATTTTTAAATTTATTCTCTTAATATATAAATAATAATTATATTCATCTAAGGTATACTTTTCAAGTACATTGGAAGAGTTGACGAAAATTTCATACTTCGGACGCGAAACATTTCATTTTTAAACTAAAATTTTTAAAACCTCGGGTGTTGTGCAATGCTCAAATATTGACACTACAGCACTATTGGGAATAAATGCAATATGTATTTGCAATTGCCAACAATTTATCTCGCTCGTCACAGATCGAATTGAATGAACATAAATTTATCTTAGGGAAACAGATAGGGGGGAGAAAAAACGGCCAGACGACGCATGGCGCGCATCGCGTGACGATTAGAATATGAATTATCGACGCGCTGTAAATTGTCTTATCTACTCTTCGAAATTCACAGAGCATCAATGTTGCAATGCACGCGGAGATATCTCGTCCCACTGTAATTAGTTGCGAGTCAAGCGCCGCTTCCTGATTTCTTTCACGCGTGTCGCTTTCTCATGGACGATAAGCTAGCTATTCGGCATTCCCACGGTGGTAAATAACGCTAATTGCACCGTTAATAAACTAAAATTACGGTTGTCTCACGGAATCCTCGCTACGCCGTTATTAGTGAGATTAGATATATTATAGCTTTCTCTTTGTCGGCGGGGGAATTCGTTTAAATTGATCGATCTATTTTCAACGTGGCAAAAAATTAAAAGGCTGCCTGCAAAAAGATGTAAAGGTGAACGATCTGATCTAATTAAAATAATTTTTAAGATAGCTGATAATAATAAATGCATCTATTGCGTACGTAAGTCAAGTAATATTTTTATCTCGGTTTTTATCATTAAAAAAAGACGTTTTGCTAATTAGGCGTTTTGTATTACAAAACAGCAAAGAGAAAGTAGAGAAAGTAACAAGTTATTATTACAAAAATAAAAATTGTTTAACGTTTATATTTTTTGTACAAATATTTTTTAAGATTATGATTTATTTATTTATCACAAATTATATTATTTCTTTTTTTTTTACAGTACTGTACAACCAGATCAATCGTCGTACTTCTATTTGTACCGTATCTCCTATTTATGGTACAACCCTATTGGACTGACAATTACACTAGTAGTTGGATATGTAGCAAGTATTATAGTTCGACTTATCCAAGGCAAAAACAACATTGAACACGATCCAAGTTTGTTTACGCCACTCTTGGCTGCCAGGATTAGACGGCGACGTCAGAACGCACAAAAAACCACGAACAGTCAACTATTCGTTTTGGAACCAAGCCGTATAAGATGAACTTTTTGTAATAAAATGACTTGTAATTATATAGAATAAATATTATCTCAAATCAATTATCAGAAAAATCCAACAGTAGAATAATTGATTGATTAAGAATAATTGACTGCCTATTATAAATAAAGTTATTATTTGTAATTTTCAGTCGATGTTTGGTTAATTGATTCATTTTTATTTAAACGATTTTAACGAATATATTATTAGATATATGTGTATCTATTACATATATATGGCCATCAATAGTGCTATATTTATTGTTCGTATTGTTATATAAAATTTTGTTAATATTGCATGTTATTATAATGAAATTGTTTTTTTTTTTAATGACAGTAAATAAAATGCATAGATACTTTGGCAATGTTCATTTTTTAATATTATCGTATCGAGAAGAAAATTAACGAATTTACGATAATGATATTTCACACAAAAATTTTCGTTTTTCATTTTTTAACATTAATATATTGAGAATAGAATTAACGAATTTACGATAATGTAATTTATGATAATGTTATTAAAAGGATTATGCAATAACATTCACGTATATAGGCTTTCGTTTCTTGAACAATCTTCATGTTGTTCACGTATGTAATTACGATTATGGAGCTATTATCCAATTATAAGACAAGCAAAAATCTGTGTGCAAAAGGGCGATGGTCTACCGTAAATACCGGTAAACTTGGAACGAAATTCGCGCGCTGCAATTTTTCGACAGCGGCTTCGTCTCTGCATTAATTTGCAATTTAACGAGCACTGATTGGCGAAAGGGACCGAGGATATAATGCCGCATGTGGGCCGATTCAACGGTGGCGAACGGGCGATTTAAACGGAACGATTTTGCTGTGTTGCCGCCGAAATTGGCGCGACTTATCTCGTAATCGTCTACAGCCAATTACCGTGTTCAGCACGAGCAGGCTTTTAATTCGTTTAATCGAGGTTCATCTGCGCACCGGAACGCTGTTGCCCCCTGCGTGGCACATGATTAAACGGTGAAAGAAAGAAGCAATAATTGATACGTTGCCGGGAATTTGTGTTCGCGAATTAATGTTTACAGCAGAACGTTGTATTTTCTTTGATTTTGTTTCGTATAATAAATGACGAATTAATTTCGTGCTGATGTTTATTTAAATTTAGAAATATCACAAATTTCAACAAGAAATACGATAATTTTAATATAGAATTAATACAATATTGAAAATATTAATCAGTTTTTTATTTTATTAAATGTATGTGATATTAATCTCTTTCATATTTACTCCAAAAATAACGTTAGACACAACTGAATGAATTTAGATAAGATACGAATACAAATTGGCATCTACATAAATTGCAATGTGGTCTTAAAAAATCGATTTTCGCCAGAATAAATCTTCAAAATACACGGATTATGTAACATAAATTGCACGAATCGAAACGCAAACCAATTTTCCCTACACGATCTTCCCTGGAATTTATCATCCCGATCTACAAGAGAGAATCGCCGCTATCGCGTGTGCATCTCGTTGCATTTTCACGATGACTAGACTCGCAGCATTGCGGAGGAGCCGACTAAGACCCGCTCGAGGATACTGGAGGATGATACCTATAGAAATGCGCATACGTATGAGCACAATGGCTGGAACTTCCCTCCCACCTTCGCGTCTACCCTCGTGCCATCGATTCGCGGACTTGCATTTAAAATTGAAATCATGGGTCCTGGCCTGGGTTTCATACGCGGTACTACTCCACCACGTTCGATCTCGATTATCAACGTTTCTCTTTTTATTTCGTCCTTCCTGCCCCTGTCCCACTCGACCCACCCTTTTTCTCCGTTATCCATTCTCGCTGCTCGTGCGAGTCATGTGAATATGCATGAGTTGTCTGGCGCGCGGCCAGAAGGAATTTTAAAGCAGAAATCCTGCCGACCGGTTCATTCATCGACGCGGCCGGACGTGTTTACATTCCGATGAACTGTTTACTTGCGAGGGAAGGGAAACTTCAGAGCCTTCGAGAGTTACGTGATTAAATTTATTTAAGGTTTCGAAATCGGACAATGTAATAATAAACTATTGTCGTGACTGTAATACGTAATAATTTTTTATCCAGATGATAAATACATTACGTGTTTGTGAATGTAAAGAATGTGATGTAGATCAATGAAATTATTAATTAAAATAAAATAAAATAATAATAATAATTTTTATTCCAAAAATAAATCCAATATAAGTAACACACTTATGTGTGCTTATGTTTTTTTTTTACTTCCACATTGAAGACTAAAATCCAGAGTCGAAACGTTTATTTTTATTTTAA
>NW_017305569.1:3007358-3019197 GCF_001594115.1 Trachymyrmex septentrionalis | reverse complement strand
CCGGTTCATTCATCGACGCGGCCGGACGTGTTTACATTCCGATGAACTGTTTACTTGCGAGGGAAGGGAAACTTCAGAGCCTTCGAGAGTTACGTGATTAAATTTATTTAAGGTTTCGAAATCGGACAATGTAATAATAAACTATTGTCGTGACTGTAATACGTAATAATTTTTTATCCAGATGATAAATACATTACGTGTTTGTGAATGTAAAGAATGTGATGTAGATCAATGAAATTATTAATTAAAATAAAATAAAATAATAATAATAATTTTGATTCCAAAAATAAATCCAATATAAGTAACACACTTATGTGTGCTTATGTTTTTTTTTTACTTCCACATTGAAGACTAAAATCCAGAGTCGAAACGTTTATTTTTATTTTAACTTTGTTTATAAGCGCATCCCCAAAATTGATTGTGAGTTGTTAGCGCACCAATAATCATAGAGACTCACATTGATATTTTTTGATACAATAATGCAGAATAAGATAAAAATACAAACGATATAAAAATTATTACAAATTAAGTATTACAAAGTTGATAAATCGTTGCAGCATTTTTTTTTTTCATTTCGGGAGAATCTTCGTGATTATTTCGCCATATTCGCCAAGTCGAAAAAAAATTCGCACCTCGTGCCGGATTCCCGGGTCTTTCGCGATAACCTATGCAAAAGACAGTTCGTGCGCGATGCAGAATTCAGCGGTACGACCGAACCATGTATTATAGGGTATACGATATTCATCTCATGTCAAGATCTTACGGTCGATGTTAGCTAGCCGCAGCAAAATGATGGAAAACAACAACGCGACTCGTGAGAATCTAGAAATTGCATGTAACATGCGTGCTATGTATGATAATAAGACCTCGCGATCGGCGTCTAACAAAATCGGCTTCGTGTAAAATTTCTATTTTTCAAATATACAAGTATTATCCTAATACTGTATATTTTCAATACCGATATAAGAAATCTGATAATTCAGAATAATACAGGAGCCTAACGAAAATATATTCAAAATATATCTAGCGTTCTCGAAATATTCTTCAGAATTTAAAACTCGCGAAATTCTTTTGAATTTTTAAGTTATTATTGTAATTTCCGATTGTGCAAATGAAATTATTGTCTTCCTTTTTTTTAAGATCAAGCTTATGAGCGCCATATAACTGACAAAGTCTAGATTATTACGGAAAACGCCTCGAGATCTTGCAACGGACGGTGCAAGTTACAAGATGGTCACTTGCAGTTACCGTGCCTTGCAGCGGACCCTTCCTGCCGATTTAACCGCAAAACCGCCTAACAGAAGAGTCTCTTATCTCGAGCTTAAGTGCAGCTTGCAGCTCGCCACCGATCGGCTCGCCACCGTAACGGTGTGGGCTTCACGAATCATGCCGTGTGAAATGACAGCTACCGGAAAGAACGCGGCACACCGGGGCGGACTTAATGTACCACGGACGAGTCTGAATTGATTCGTAAAGTCGAAAGAGTAAATCGCGCTCGGGAATATCCCGCCAATACGAATGCAATTGTACGTCGGCGTATGTTATCCCGCGGGAGATGGAAATATACGATGTACGGGGAACATAAAGCTATGGAAAATATATGTATAGATAATGATTTCTTGTCGAGCCAGAGGCTAAAATATGGTTTTTCGATACGATACGGTATAGTAACTTTGGTTCTCTCCACAAATTTCCAGTCGAATTCACATCGTATCTTAACTTGAGAATCTCGAAATCTCAGAAATATTACGTAATGTTGTTACGTATAATAATAATAATTAATTCGAAACAATAATTTATTTTTAACATACGATCTGTGTATTAAGTAGGTGATATTCAAATCACTTAATCTTAATCGAAATAGTAATTTAGCTTCAATATACGATCTGCATGCCGAATGGAAGATATTCCAATCACGTATGATTCAAATTGATGAAAAACACAGTTTCTAGAAATGTATTATTACAAAATGGTATGTTGATCGCCGCTGGTGATGCAGCTGATACTTGCATCTGCCGCGATCTTATTGCGGGGGATTTGTTGGCACTTTGTCGGCGAGCTCGTTATACTAGGCGCGAGAGGTATTCAACGTATCGAACTCGATCGGTCTATTGTTAGTCGTCAATCGTTTCTATCCCTTCGGCTGCCAAGCCCATTTTTGTCAAACGCGTTTTACAAATACTGCTTTGTGCAATCAATGTAATATCTTAAGCGGGTTTATCATTTCATTCTCCTTCTCCCATATCGTCGAACAAATATTAACGATCAATATAAGAACCAAACCTTTGTAATAAAAAATAATAATAATAAAATTTCTTTAATTCCGAAAAACAACATCTAACGAAGTAATGTCTACAAACATAATTATTAATTATAATAATAATTTAAAATTATATTTTTACGTAATATCTATTTCTAACATTCATAATAATTCATTTCTCAGATTTATTTTTCTCAATAACAAAAAATAATAAATAAAGAATTGAAGAATATATAACAGTAATTTTCAGTATCACTCCCATAATGATCCTAACATCACAAGTTGTTTTTATGATCGGAAGGGAAGCTGTCAGTTACAACTCGTAACTGTAATACACATGTGTAATATTCGACGTGACTTGAAAAACAACCCTTAATCATTTTAACGTTTCTCTAACGTTCAGGAGGGCTGTTCAAACAGCAGATCGACCAATATTCTCACGCGTCCTTTTTAGAGTAGACCCTGGGTGTGTCAACAAACATCTACCTTCTAACACGAATTCTCTTTAGTGTGCGGTATTCGTTCGTTATCGATCGTTAGGCGTGTCGATTACGTTTTAACTTGTGAAGTAGTTGGACGTGTCTGCCGATGACACGCAAAGGATGCTACATAATCGCGTGAGATTAATTACCGTCAATTGCAAGACCGATTCTTCCCACCCGTAAATTACACGCTGCCTTAAATACCGTACAGAGAAAAAAGAAATAATCGCATAAAGTCAAATATTATTATGTTAATAAATAGGGTAAATAAATGAATGTAAATAAATGGACAGACTGTGAAAGATAAGAATAAAATTGTCGTCTCATAAAAATAAGAAACTATCGACGCTTAGAAAAATTCAGTGAAATACGTAACGTGACATTACAAAAAGTTTCCTGTCTTTTTACTTGTGTTGTATTTATATTATAAATCTTTTAAATTTATTTTTTCACGTTTTAAAAATAATATTTAATCCTAAAATAATAAAAGGCCAAATCTCAAGTTTTACTTAAAAAATATTTATAATAGTGAAAGAAGGAATAATAAAGCAACATATTCTAATATTAACGATCTTCTTCCTTTTTATCGTACTTTAGAAAATAATAATAATTTATTTTAATTTTTTACATAAATACATATATACATAAAATTTATAAGCATTTTCTAACTTTTATTTTCTCCATAAGAAATATAAATACCAAGAACAAAATAAATTTAAATAAAAGCTTTACGATAACTATAAAATATTACTATTTTATACTTATTACACTTTTATTTTGCTTTCTTCTTTTTTCCTTTTTAATTGTTCCTTTTTAAATGTTTCCTTTTTATTTATCTAAGCAATAAATTCTCTTTAATAATATTAAAATCAATGACTGAAATTGGTTAATAATTAACTCTATTTTATTTTTATACTTCCTCATACTTAAAATTAATCAATTATTTCAAGATTAAATATTAATATTAATTGATATTTTCTAGTCTACATGGAAAAAACGGTTTTGTTAAAATATCTAAAAAATTTTAAAAGCTAAACACATATCAAAAAATTTTGTTGGGTTATCAAAATAATTATGTAGAACGTTCAAATTAATTGCCAAAATGTGGAAATTTTTTGCAGGATTGCTTATTGTGTTTAATTTCCTATATAATTATTTTGAGAGTCCAACAAAATTTATTTTCAAATCTGTATCTACATAAATTTTTAAATAGTTCAGCAAAATCGTTCTTTCTGTATATCCGTTTCAAGTAATGGATCTATGAAACGTTACTTTATATCTTTAAATAATTAGTATTTTTAATAATTCTTTTTTAATTCGATATATATATATGTTTTTAAATATTCATACCTATCCAATATTTAACAATTAGTTGTCACAGATTCATTACCGTAATAAAAAAATGAAAAATAATCTGACTCACCAATACTGACGCGCAGCAGCGGAGTTCTCTATTTCAGCGTACCACGTTGAACTAGAAAATACAAATAGATATACACAGATTATATAAATATTCAATATGTTATATGCTCGGCACGCGATGCATTTTTTAGCTGATTTTTAGCTTGGTTTCCCGTCGGCTTAATTTACCGGCATTTAGACTGCGTGCTGGTTGATGAGGTAAAGGACGAGAAACCAAACTAAAAATCGCAAATATTGTTACACAATTAATTTTGTAAGCAGATATCGAAATAATAAGTTACTCACCTCGATGTTGCTTCGCCGTTGCCCGATGCCTCCTTGGCCTCTTCCTCCTCTCAGATTAGGTTAGAATTCCTTCGTGTAGCACCCGCACAAAACTCACTCGCGAAAACACGGCTAATTACGATCACGCGCGCGCTGTAAATTATGTTATTACAATAATCGCACGATACTTACAATTAGTAACGGCACTATCAACGTGAATCATACGAGTCACGTACTTTATTGCGACGGAAAAATAACGAGAAAGAAAGGAACGAGATCGAACCTCGCCGCGCGCGGCATACACGATGCTCAGTGAATAGTGCAACGAGTAGCAAGTTCAAACTGCGCGAGCGGCGGGATTATCAATCATCGACGTATTCGACATACGAACATCGAATACAATTCATTAAAACAAGAGGTTAATTATAACTGCGTTTACGCTAATTAAACGTGTCACGACTGCTGCTCAACTCGAATCCAGATCGATTCGCGTATGCAATGTTAAATATTTTTACCGATAATCGCGAATGGTGCAACTTCACGATGTATCTGTATTCGTAAGTAACCGTCACGTCCATCATTTTCCAGACAATACGTATCGTCTCGAATCTAGAAGAGCTCTTTATGATGTCTTTTAGATATCTTTTAGACGAGTATGTTCCAAAAGATGACTTTGTATGACATCTTTTAAATATGCATGTCGTCTGGTTCGATTTCGATACGCCGTGCTGAGCAGTGAATCGTCTATCGTGAGTAAAGAGCCATTTACGATGACAATAATATAGTATAGTAATAGTTGTAAAAAATCGATCACAATAGAATAGGAGAAGAATAATAATCGACTATGAATGCGTTTCATAGTTTCACGCATAATGCGCATGATGTATTATTTTATCCTTGTTGTTCACTGAGTATTAAAGAATAAAATGATACATTATAGGCATGCTTGAAACAGAACGCACCCAAGATTGATCAATTTCTTACAGTTTATAGCTCACTACACAATATTACTTCCATTGTAGACGATCTATAAAAGTACGAACTGATCGCTCAATAATGAAGATCCTTAGAGAACGATAGCGTTTTTTTAATATGTAAAACTACGACAATGTGCGGAGCGGCTTACGTTGCTGTTTATCTTTGACTCTCGCCGTACGAATAATGAGTAGCACGGCGACAACACGCGCGACCTGCCGCGATCGACGCGTCATGCCTACGTCATCCACGTCATACGCCGCGCATTAACAACGAATCTCAAGGTTACGCGACAACCGTCGAACTCGACGCGCGGTCGCTATCACGAAATACCTACATACATATTTTACAACTTTACAAAACTAACTCCAGCAGAATATTTTATTCTTTAATAGGTCAATTCTAAGCAGGCTCGTAACTTGTTCTCGTAAGACTTGTTTAAGAAACTTTTGACTAGAATTGTAATTTCCATGTATACCGTAAGACGTACATGTTCATTTATAAATATCTACGATTTCTCGTAAATCTTATGGCTAGCAAGAAGTCTGTAATATATTGCGTAAAGTTATAAATTCCAGTCTTACAATTATTCTTATGAGAAAGTCTTATGAGAGTCTTAATGAGAAAAATAAGTTATGAACCTCTTGTAATTTTGTTTAAAATTTACCCAAATGTAATGTTAAATTTCAAATAAATTTCAATAAATGATGTTTTGCGTAAACACAACGAGCTAATAATAAACCAATGCTTTTTATTATTCGATAAATGTGATCCGGCGATTCATGTACGAGTATTATTACCGTGATCGCAATCCGAAACTGTTTCGCTAATTACACTTGAATTGATGAAAAATTTGTAACGCCTATCTATATACCTATCTATATTCGAAATCAAATACTGTTAAAAAGGAAATTGTTTGTAGCATCCTGGCGAAAATAAAAATTAGAGCGTAAATTGAATGTAAGAGAAGAGTAACACAAAACCAAATTTCTAGGAAGTGAAAATTGAAATGTAAAAGAAGATTAAACGCTTTTATTATATTTTATTATCTCAATTTTCTCCTAGAAATTTCGTTTATATTTTTATTATTTAACTTACACTTCAATTTTTATTTTTGCCAAAGTGACGCAATCAAATCATGTAATTTATAAATTCAGCCTTATCGTTTCAATTTTTGTTTTATATGAATAAATCGTCCAAATAAACTGTTTCGGTTATTAATTTCGATTCTCTACAAATTATTAATCGCGTGAATAAGTAACGCGGAATAACTGCTAATAATAATATTAAATAATAAATGATTGTCACCTCCGCACGTTTATGAATGGTTAATCAAAGAATAAATTAATTGCACAGGCTGTGATGAACAATAGTTATTTGTAGGAAATAATTAAAAGATGACGCAACGATATAAGGAGTCACCCGCATCGTTCTACTTTCAATACGCGAATGATTAGTGGTTTTGCGAATGATGTGATGATTTTGCGTAAACACAACGTACTGTTTGTAACAACAAACACGAGGTCATGCGCCAACCGATTTACTGTAAAATATTTAACGTATCACAGAATAAATACGCCGTATATTCCGGATTGTATTTCGTATTAATTTTAATGAATTTCGCGATCTCTATCAACTTACATCAAATTAACGTTTATTTGAAGAGTGCTACTTACTTTTGTTTTAATCGCAAAAATATTTACAAAAATTAATAAGTTTAATATACTTTCATATTGATAATCATTATATAATCATAATATAATATTACTTTGCTAAATTTATATATTAATAAAAACAAAACTGTGTGATTTTAATAATATAACAAGAAAATTAAATTAAATTTCTGCAACGCAGATAATATGGAAGTTTACCTTTTATTTATTCATTGAAATTGTAATTAATTAAATTTCTTTTATAAAAAGTTATTTAAAAAAAGAATTAAAATTATTTTTCTATTTTTCTTAAATAAAGAATATTAATTTTCAAAAATTTTAATTTAACATTAGATTTAATAATTTTTTAATACAATAATTTTGTTTAAGTATAATAGAATAGTGATTAGTTAATTTTCTACAATAAATGAATGCGTAAATTATGTAATAAAATGTAAATTATGTGTGAAATCATTAGCCATCTTTCAGCTAAAACGACTCATAATACTTGCAAAATTTGAAAATTGATTTTAATATTTTTGATTCTTAATTAATCTCCAAAGTGAACTGTTAACATGTTGTATCTTTAAAATAAACTGTTAAAATATTGCAGGGGATGATTGTGAAGTAGGTACTATATATTTCGTATAATTGCAATGGAATATTTAAAGATATATTATGGTCAACTAAAAATTCTTGCTAATAGTAAAAGAGTATTTATTTAACAAAGTACGTTGCGACTTTAATATTTTATGTTTCTTTTCACACAACTTGATGGAAATTTATATTAAATTCAATATAATATTACAAAAATGCATTTCTCATTACACGTATATGAAATATAAGATCTTTCGAAAGGCAGACATTTCACGAAATGCATCGGGATAGGTTATGTATAATTTCTCGCAATGAAATGATACAAGGTACTTCATGTGCGACTATTTGTAACGTAGCGTATATTTGTCGAAGATTTATAATCGTGACATTTTGCCTGTTAATGCAAAATCAATTTGCCATTATAAACTGTATACTTTTGCCATACTATTATAATAATAATCGTTTAAAAGGTCAAGTGAGGGTGCACAGAGGAAATTACATGTGAGTTAGAAAGCACTGCGATCTTTAACACGCTCCTCTTGACTCCAGACAATTTGTCAGTGCGGCGCGTAGAAATTACAAAGATCGAGTTATTTTCTCCGAGTGAGAAAACTACACCGAGTTAAAGCAATTTCAACGATATAATCGCAAATATTCTGCCGCACGTGAGAGACGTCGTTTCCAACGAACGTTAAAGCGTCAGTTTACTTGCATCGGTATCGCATAAATCGATTGTAATGTAATAATGTCAGAACAGACTTTAATTAAACGTATTACAACCTTGTTAGCTCTAGACTCGTATTGTACGCAATTTCAAAGATCGAGATATTATACAATACTAAATTCTGAAATAATGCAGAAGGTGCGCCGCGCAGAGCTTTATTTCGCCGCAACCGTAAGGTATCATTAAATTAAATATTATATCTCTCTCTCCTGTCTTATTAGTTTGTAAAGATGAGAAAAATAATTATATAGACTTTCAGCATCCGCCATTGGCAATGCCAAGAGATAAAATTTTCTCCCTCTCTCTCTCTCTCTCTCTCTCTCCCCCTCTCTCTCTCTTTTCTTCTCTTTTTAAATAATATTATATTTTTATGTTAATATATGTCAAAATATTTTAATCGTAAATTTATGTAAAGAATTCTTTTTACAAAGATCTTCACAAGTTTAGAAGAAATCTGATCTTAATTATTTCGAATTCATTTCTTACATGTATTTATCATATATACTCGTATGTGTTTAAATTAGAATATATAACGTGTGTGCCACACATGTTCTTGTCACTTAATTATATTACGAAATAGTCGCTTAAAAAAATCAGTTACCACATTCGCGTACGTAGTGCCCTGAGGAAATCGATCATCCCAACAAGCTCGTAAATTGGCCTTTATCAGCAATCAGAAAATTCGACTTCCGCGTGGGTAAGAGCTGCGTACGAACGCGAATTGTCGTACGCAGCGGCATTCTTCAAAGCGACGCCGCTGTGTAGTGTACATGCGTGAAACGATCGGGTAAAGCCGTTCACCGTGAATTCCAAACGAGCCAGTCCACAAAGTTTTACTGATTGAAGAAATTCTATTTTTTTTTCTTTTTATTGAAGTTTCGTTAAATTAATACATTACAGTAATAGTACTAGTAAAGGAATGGTAATAGTAATACATTAGGGAAATTAAAATTGCGTTTTGTCATAGAATAAGTAATTTGAAATCCGATTTCATTGTTTAGAAGTAGAAAGCAAGTATGATTCACCAGTGATTTCGAGAAGTATTGCATGATTTTGGCACGTTTCCGCTACTTACATAATGCGGTCATTGCACTGGACTGTCTAAAATTAACGGTGGTGTATTCCTATACTATTATATTGGCGTTCAAGCGTCGATTGCTTTTACTAGCAGGAACTATGAACGTGAGTAACGTTTCCGCAAATATAAATATAGAATTTTCTGATGAACTGTCTCTATTAATGTCTGAGTTAATATAGGAAATAGTAATAAATTTCGTAATACGATTTATATAATATTTATGAACAAAGGTAAAGGTGAATTTAAATTCAAATAGACTTGTTTAATGCGTCTTGCAAAAAAGAATTAAAATTTTGCCCATTAACATATGTAAATTAAACCAAAATATAAATAGATATATTTTCCAAAGTACCTACAGATTGTACTTAGATGCATATTCAAGAACAATTGTATCATAAATCATTAGGTTTTGTCCTTCGCATAGTTGTTAACATGTGACAGGCAGAAGGGAAAGTTTATCAACGTTTAGTCAAGGTCATTGTCTCCTGCAAGGATAATATGACTTTTATTGTTCTTTTGTTTAAAACAGGAAAGAATGTTTGAGTCTGTAGATGCAACGAAAAATGAGAAAAGAAAGAGAAAATAGAAGAGAGAGAAATATATATATATAAGTATATTCGACCTGTCTCTAACATACAGTTAGCAAGACTCTACCTGCCTTAATATACCTTTCGAAAAACTGGCCATGTTTTTTTTATAGACTTCGTTCTTAGTAGTGTCTTTGATGGGTAAAGAGTAGTGCAACTCTAAAGCAGTGAATATAAAAAAATATATTTAAAAAATTGATTAATTTTTTTATTTTAATGTGAACTTTGCTGAGTGAATCACTACGTGATGCATTATTCAACTTTCTTATTAACAATTGGACATATGTATACTTTCGTAGAAGGTTATTTTTTCACGACATGCATGCCTTTCGTAACATTGAGGTTAAGAAAACTTCATATAAGCGTTCTCATATAATTTTTCCGAAATTGTACTTTCGTAGCAACTTCAAAATTTTAATATCGCTAGTAATTTCTACAAACGCGGGATAATCGTTATTGTTTTCAAGTCAAAGTTAATACAAAATATTGTAAAACACGTGCGCGTGTGTATTTTCTAACAATGTAATATTTCGTTATGTTAACACACACACACACACACACACACACACACAAGAAGAAATGTGAAAAAAATTTGTGATCTAGTTTGAAGATTCCGGTCAAATAATATTTGATGCTGTTATTCTGTCGTGCTCTTCATCGAATAGAAGTGACAGAAATATTTATTGTTAGCACAACAGCCACTCAACAGGAGCAAAGTAAGTTTTCTTTCGACATACATTTGAGGTTTATTCGCATCGCTCCAACATGCTCTCTAATATGCTCCCCTATCATAAAATCTTACTCTAACGCACTCGAAATGAATAAAAGCTGTGGCAGGAGAACGTTGGAGCATGCAGGAGCACGCGAACAAATCTTTTGAGAAAAAGATTCCTATAGAAGCAACGTTATTGGCTCTTATCTTGCGAAGCATCTAAGCTATTCGTGAGCTTTACTCGGAGAAACAGAATTGCGATTTTGAACATGTAACTCGAGATCTCGAAAGATGATAGATACATTAAGGCAAACAGTTTCACAATTCGTGGTTAATTTTTAATCAAAGTTTAACTTATTCCTCATCTCTTTTTAATGCTAGAATTGGAAAGAGATCATGAATAAGTTGAACCTCAGTTAAAAGTTAACCGAGTTGTAAAACTGGATCTAAGACGAGAGTATAGGCTCGTTTCTACTAATATAGTTTAATATTAATCTCGGTTTAACTAACTCTTTATCTTCTTCCAATTCTAAGAATTAGAAAAGGATAAA
Organism: Trachymyrmex septentrionalis; assembly: GCF_001594115.1. Lineage (NCBI taxonomy): Eukaryota > Metazoa > Arthropoda > Insecta > Hymenoptera > Formicidae > Trachymyrmex > Trachymyrmex septentrionalis. The sequence continues at coordinate 3,007,893 of NW_017305569.1, read as the reverse complement.
GAGTAAGTTGAACTGAGATTAAAGTTAATCTACATTGATAGAAATGGGCTATAGTATCTCTAGACTGCGAAAAAGAGTGGGTGGTAAAACTCTGCGCATTCAAAGAGTGAGGTATATACCACAATAAGTGCATCTTTTTCTATCTGAGTTTTATCTCCCACTCTTTGAATGCGCAGTTTAGAGATACTATGGCCCTTTTTTTCTCCCCCCCCCCCCCCAATGAAGATTAACTTTAATCTCAATTCAACTTACTCTTTATCTTTCTCTCAAAAGATCGAGAAACAAATCAATTAGGCAAGGTTTTACCTAAATTTATGTTTCTATAAAATCAAGCTCTATCTTCTGGACATGCTAAAATTGTTGTTGATTGTTTATACTTGCATTTCTTATTATAATTTTTATTATTCTTTACAAGAATATTTAATTAATTCAATTAGACGTCAGAGAAGGTAAGAGCAAATTGTTAATGTAAAAGAAATAATTGATACTCTTCTATTTTCTACACACACACACACACACACACACACACACACAC
>NW_017305569.1:3004321-3007307 GCF_001594115.1 Trachymyrmex septentrionalis | reverse complement strand
CACACACACACACACACACACACACACACACACACATATATTATATAATATATATACAATATTTTACACTTAGTGAAACAATTAAGTTAAGGTGTGTAACGACTATAAATCAATTTCTTCAGTGATCTCCGCAGTCAAATCACTAAACCATAATCGCAAAGCATACGACATCTTCAGTAAGAAACGCACGAAGATATGCGTCCGGTTTATTAAAAAAAAAAAAGCCATCGTTACTCCTCTGACCGATTATGTAAAACAAGTTCCACGGGTGGCCTCGCAGTCACGTTGGTATTCTTATGCAGAGCACACAACCTCGTCTTTCACAGAGCGCAATTGCGCAGACATTTCTACCGATCCACCCACTGATATCTATCGATATCCGCGGCGTTTTCTCGAACTCGTGACTTTGTCAAGCGACGTCGTTTGTAGGTGATTAATCCTTCCAACCTTCACATACAATCACGGTCGACGAGTTCTCTGGAGAAGCGGTTCGAGTCCGAGTTAATGATTTCGATTTAATTCTTAATAGATTTGAAAAGCGTAAACTAAAACATGTTTACAATTAAATTCAAACCCACCATTAATCTTATCAAACATATGGTACATCAAATAACAGCTCATTAAACCGTAGTGAGAAACATCTGTAACTTCCTTTACTGAATGAAGGAAACTTTATTCAGCAAGTTTATGGCTTTGCCCGAATTTTCAACTAATGAACTGATAAACTAATTAGACTAAAAAATCTTGGAACACATGCTATTAATAGCAAAATGATACAGATTAGATTAGTTCAGTTTTGTCTTAGTTGAAACGATTACCATAAAGTTCCCCTAAAATATTGAACAAATTCTCACTTTTTCTTAATAAATCATTTTAGAATAATAAACAATTCCTATTATGTTCTCGGGCAATAAAAATAAATACTTAGGGTTTTTTGATATATACTAATAATCAACACTCTTTATTAAAATAGGCATAAACAGATATTTGACTTCTTGTTAAGAACAGTCATACAATATGTCCAGTCCACACACTCTCACTATATTACGACTAGTACCACTTACAACTATAAGATCAATTTCCAATAAACTATCTTTACAAACTGAAACTCCCTCTACAATGAGTAAGTATGCTACACATTTTAAAACATTTAATTATTTAATACAGAAATTATTATATAATCACGGTATATTAAATAAATGCAAAATTATTACAAACGTTGTCATTTTAGAATTAAATTTGTTTATAATATTTTGCTGTTCTGAATTTCATTAAAATAATAGACGTTGGTAATAAATTTTCTTGGAATAATTAAAATTAGTGACAAATTTTATTGAACCGATTAAAATTTTTTAATTTAAATTATGATATTTGATAATGTAATCCTTTTTGTACTGAACATCGAATTTGCATCAAAGCGAAAAAATAACGTGTTCATATTCGTAATTGTTTTTAGCTATAAGGATTCATATGCTTTTCAAATAAATTTTTACGACGTCTACTTTCTATGTCGTCATATTTTCACCGATAAACGAGCGCTGTTCTGCGAACCTATTGCCATATAATCGTGCGCACAGGCCTAACTTAAGATGAAAAGCTCTTCTGGCGAAAGCACTGAACCATTGTTTTATGAGATATTCGCATATGTGAAATAACGCATCAACGTGAAAAGACGCGGCATCTCTCTTCGCGGGCTCGAGAGTCGAACATCATCCGAGACGAGTATCGTCGTTGACCGCAGGGTCCATCCGGTCGACATGAACCGTAAAACGTTCTTTGTTCGCACGCGCGTGGCATGGTCGTCTGTCATGTCTCAAAGCTGGATTTCTCAACCGCCAGCGATCTTTTGTCCAAGTATTAGTTGCTCGTAAAAATATAGGTTACTACGAATATATTTAGTCTCATAGAATATTATTTAGTCTCCCCGATTTAGAAAAATAATCAACCAACAATTTCGATCTTAGATTAAATATATAAATTAACGAGATGTGACTATTGATCTCATTGAAGAAGTACTTATGTTTAAAAATAAAAATTATAAAAATAGAGAATAGTTTGTAAAAGTTGCATATGCATGTGTAATCTAAAAATGGAAAAAAAATAAGAGAAATTTTGTTCTCATAGTCACGGTTCGCTTTCAGTTGGATAAATCAAATATGTCTGGTTCTAAAAAACTCCAAATGCTACACTAATAGGTTATCATATCGCGAGAGCACGTTCTTCGATTATAAGAAGGATCTTATATCTCGTTCAGCGACAAAATTTGTGCTTATGCGTTTCCTTTGTACGCAACAGAACCGAAAAGAATTCACAAAATGTAGAGGAAAGTTGTTATGTTAATACGATCCTTCCTCCATAGCATCATATAATATTGCGGGAAACGAGGATTGAATTAATAAATTCGAACTTGATGTTATTTAGCACGAGAACGCATTTAAACATAAATTTAAATGGGAATGTATATGTTAAAGTTAAATTTTTCCTAAGTTTGACCTTAAAGCCATCGGTTTAACCTATGAATATTTTACTTTGACATAATTTATTTCCTTATCTGTAATGCATTGCGCTGATTACATATAAGCAAGATACATTACTTTGCATTATTAGAGCAAAGCACAAAGTATTTTCCATCGTATGCAAACCTAAAATATAGAAAGATACTTTGCGCATATAAATAAAGCTAAATATATGATCGAGACTAATTCCGATTTATTCTTATTTTCAGATTTGATATATCTAAATACGAGTCATTATTATTTAAAAAAGACTAAAAAAGATTAAGCCGCGAAAGTTACATGAAAATTGTTCCGCTCAGAATTTTCTAACTTGTGTAGATCTAAAATAGAGACATGTTACGTATATAAAGCTAAATATATGTGATCGAAACTGATTTCGATTTGTTTACGTTATCTCATATCTGGCTCTATATGTGATAAATACAAATTATTATTTAAGAATGATTAAATTGCAAAAGCAAATTGCAAAA
>NW_017305569.1:3001638-3004221 GCF_001594115.1 Trachymyrmex septentrionalis | reverse complement strand
TATGTGATAAATACAAATTATTATTTAAGAATGATTAAATTGCAAAAGTTACATGAAAATCGTTCCGTACGTGAGTGTACGAAATAAATCTTCAACGTTTCTCCACGATAGATCACCGTTTGCACGATGGATTTCAAGTCACGATCGCGATAAGATTGAGAACCGTTCCCGAGATCACCTTCTCTAACATATGTCGCGGCTGGCGTGAGGCGATCTCGCGTAGGATTTCCATGGAGATCCATGGAGACGTGGGAGAAAAATGTGTGAGAACGTCATCGAGAGGGTGGAAATACGCGAACCAAACACACACACACACACACACTTGATAAATTCATCTCAGACGTGATATACATCGATACAAATTAAAGAGTTAGCTATGTTGAAAATATGTATGGTCTTATTTTCAGAGCATTATTTGTATAGATTTAAAGCATCTACCGACCCGATCTGAATCGGTAGTCTGTACTCGATGAGTCGGAATTGGTTGAAATCGGTAAATCGATAGAGGTTTTAATATTTCTTACTATATTTATAAAATTCCATTAATGTGATTGTGAGATTATCATTTTTTTTTCTAAGGAAAGCAATTATCGCTTACTCACTTCGCCTCTATGATCTTCAGTTTCTATCAAAAGTTCGATAGAACGTAACGTGAGGATTCTAACAAGGCCGCGATTAAACGCTTCTTTGAACCCCCTACAAAACCGGTTCTCTTTTTTTGGTAGGTGTCGTCGCCGCCCAGATGCGCCCTATGAAGGGTGTCGCGTTCGATTATGTGTGCTTCTCTGTTAGGGCGTGCCATAGGTATTCAAGAACGAGAGAATGCATTAAAAGAAAGAGGGAAGGAAGGAGCACTCTCCGAATGTTCCCGACCTGCTCTAATCTGCTTGGCATCAGAGATCTCATGAGTTTCTTAATTCTTCCTCTCTATACCTCTTTCTGCTTGCTCTTTTCTCTCCTCTTCTCTAATGGACGATGTGACACCGCGCGATTCGAATCGTTCGAGTTTGTAACGTGGTACTTTACTTAGATAGATTGGAATTTCTTCGATCGACTAAAACCTTGTCGAGTATACGTAAGAAAAGAAAAGGCACGTTGAATAAAGAGAATATATAAAAATCTTCAATTATATTAAGCAGCAATTCAAGACCCACATTTACATGTCTGCTGAAATCTATTGTTAGATAATACATAAATTAAGAAATAGATTTTATACGTATATATGTATGATTTAATAAATAAATTTTTTAAATTAATTTTATATTTGTCATATTGTCGTTATATTTGCGATAGATAATTAGAAAAATTAAATAAAGAAAATATTCTCGAAATTCAATGATTAATTTGTGAGAAAAGATTACCCATATACATGTACACGTTAATATCTTTCAAATCTTGCAATATTTTTCTGAAAATGATTTAGGGAGAAAATGATTATTTAAATACTTGGCGGTAAAATCCAAGATTAAAACATTAAAATTAAGAATTTAATATAATTTTATGCTATAAAGTATTCAATTTTTCAAAAAGGTTAACAGTTTAACTAATATGTAGCTTTGGTGTTTGTTTTGACCTTCAGACGCTTCAACGTACGCAAGGCTTCTGTGCGTCGTATTATCATTCACACAGTGAGATTCAAGTCGACAGGTAACGACCGTGTGCTACTCTGCGTGTTGCCGTCCAAAATGCGATCGCGTCAAGAACGAAATCAAACGCGATTATTTTCTGCATGCTATTAGCTCGACTATTAACATATGTAATTAATTAACTCGCGTAATTAACAGCTGCAAATATATTCGATATTTCGATTGAAGCAAATATTGAAGCACGCGACTTATTCATGTGTTAAAGCATTCAGATATTTATGTTAAAATGTCATATTTATGCAGATAATTATTATATATACGCGCAGATAATATATTATCTTATGATACTTAAACTTTAATTTAAATTTAATTTTTCATTATTTTCGGATTGAGGTGCACTGAATAATATAATCATCGAATATACGTCTCAAAATACTCATACAAAACTGAATTTTGATTGTACATATATATTCGGCTGATCTCGTTTTAATTAATCGTATTCAATTGTATTAATATCGCGTTGTATCTCGTGTTATTAGAATGACAATATAATTAATTATTCGGACATTGCAATCGCATTTCGATAAGCTTACCAATATAAAATAGCAAAGTATATTAAAATACGTATGTGATTAATGTGTGTGATCGTAATTAACTGTGTTTTCGTAAATGTTGTGTTATAGAAGTACCACGAGGGAATAAGTCTGACAATGAGAGAAACAGAAAGAAGCTTGGGAGTTTCGAATCAATCATCTTCATCGTTGCACATTGTAATGATGAGTGATATTTTTTATTAAAATAATAGATCTTTATTCTTTATGGCAATTGAATCAGATCTGTATATTATACATATTGATAATGATAAGATGTATAAATTTGTATAAAAGTATGCGTATATAAAAATTAAAGGAAATAAAAATAAGTAGATAAATATAATATCTCATAAAGATCTATTATTTTTTAATAGTGTTCTCTCTCTCTCTCTCTCTCTCTCTCT